>NC_056731.1:1933659605-1933959605 GCF_019279795.1 Protopterus annectens
CCTGGCTAAGGTCGGAAGTGGAGCAACCAAGCTGTGAGGTTGAGAGACTGAAGGGATTGGTGCAGCCCACCCGACTGATGGACCAAGAGGTCTAGCACTGGGTCCAGATTCCAAGGCTGCTCCAGTAGGTGACGATGCAGGAATGGGAACCAAATTTGTCGAGGCCAGTAAGGGGCAATGAGGATCATCCTGGATCCAAATGCGGTCGCTTTCTGAATTAGTTTCTGAATTAGGGAAACGGTGGGAATGTATACAGAAGACCCCGGGGCCAATCGTGAACTACAGCATCTCTGGGGGAGTGGCCGGGGAGGGGGAAGAGAGTGAAGTAGTCATCGCACTTGCTGTTGAGAGGGGTTGCGAAAAGGTCGCATCAAGGTTGACCCCATCTGCGGAAAATTTTGTCCGCTACTGACTGATTGAGAGACCACTCGTGAGGCATGAGAATAGCTCTGCTTAGCCTGTCCGCTATGATGTTGGACTTCCCGGGGATGTGCGTTGCTATCAGAAACCGTTGACAGGAGATCGCCCACTGCCAGAGTCTGAGTGCTTCTCGACATAAGGGATAGGACCTGGTTCCACCCTGCTTGTTGATGTACCACACTACAGACATATTGTCCGTCTGAATTGCAATAGTCCCGGTGGGTAGAGAGTCCTGAAGAGCTTGCAACGCTAAAAGTACTGCTCTCATCTCCAAGACGTTTATGTGCAGGTGGTACTCTAGAGGTTGCCAAGTGCCCTGGACAGTCCTGCCCTGAAAATGCCCCCCCCCCACCTGATCAGGGAGGCATCTGTTGTCACCATGGCAACAGGAGGAGGAAGAACAAACGGTCTGCCTTGAAGTACTTGAGAGGAGACCATCCACCAAGAAAGGTGGTCTTTGCACGACTGGGTGATTACTATGTTGTGAGACATCGGAAGCTGCTGAAACGACCATTGGGTAAAAAGCATCCATTGAAGGATCCGCATGTGAAAACGAGCCAGGGGAAGTAATGTGATTGCTGCTGCCATGAGACCCAAGGTTTTCTGTACAAATCTGGCCTGAATTCTCTTGCACTGTAGTAAGGTCTGGACATGTCGGCGAATGTCTGATACTCTCTCTAAGGGAAGTTTTGCCGACAGCTCTTTTGTATGTAATCTCGTGCCTATAAAGGTTATATATTGACAAGGCGACAATGCAGACTTTTCGAAGTTTATAGAGATACCTAGCTCGGAGTAAGTTTGGATGGTATAATCCCTGGCTCACAGTAGTTGATGCCTGGTGGAAGCAGTTAGGAGCCAGTCGTCTAGATATGGAAACACCTGGAATCCTCGCCGTCTCAGGTGAGCCGTAACCACTGCCATGCATTTGGTGAACACTCTGGGGGCTGTGGTGAGACCAAAGGGCAGGGCTCTGAATTGATAGTGACTGGCTCCCAGCCGGAAGCAGAGAAACCTTCTGTAGCGCCTGTCCATTTTGATATGGTAGTACGCATCCTGAAGGTCTATGGAGCACATCCAATTGTCCTGACCCAAACAGGGTAGAATGGACTGAAGCGTGACCATCCGGAACTTCGTTCTTTGAACAGATTTGTTTAACCTGCTGAGACCCAAAATGGGTCTCCAGTCCCCTGTCTTTTTTGGTACCAAAAAGAACTTGGAGTAAATCCCGGATCCTTGCTGGTCTGCTCGGACTGGCTGGATGGCCCGCCCTTTTTTTTAGCAGTTTTGAAATTTCTAGTACTGCTTGTTCCCTTAGACTGGGTGGAACATCTGGAAGTGACCTGTTTGTTTGTACAGGGGTGTGGACAAAGGGGATTTTGTAACCCTCGGATATGATAGACCGTACCCATTTGTCTTGTGTGAGGAGTTGCCAGGCTTCTGGGTACAGTGACAATCTTCCCCTGACTGCCTCCGAAGGTGGACAGTCAGGCAGTCCCTCAGGGGTGCTGAAAGGGTTTGTCAGAGAAAGATTCTCTGCTACCCAGATTTTGCGGACCCCCTCTGCTCCTCGGGCGGTGTCTATTATTGTTCCCTCCTCTGCCCCTGGAGGGAAACTCGCCACGTGTGTCAGGCACGACTCCCTGGGGTTTCTGAAATTAGAAGTTGTGTACTCACCATAACGTTCCATCTGAGTAGGTAGTTCATTTGTCTGCAACCTGTGGGTTTCGGATCCGATATCGGATCCGAGCCGGCAACTTGTTTCAAGCTAATGGATCCGAGCTCCTAGCTCCTCCCTTCACCCATAATCCCCTGCTAACCCTCCATGACCTCAGAATGAGTTTGCCCCTCAATATATATCCAACAAAAGGATATCTAACTACCAGAAGATCCGAAGAAGGCCAGGGGGAAGGAGGGGGGGATGGTTGCAGACAAAGGAACTACCTACTCAGATGGAACGTTATGGTGAGTACATAACTTCTAAATCTGAAGTAGGATGTTCATTTGTCAGCAACCTGTGGGACAGAGTCCCCAGCTACCTGCACCTTGGGTGGCCATCATGGATGGATATTACGAAGCACCGCAGAGCCAAAGGATGCTCTCCCTCTAGAAAGCACGTCTAGTTTGTAGTGGTTAATAAAGGTATGAGATGAAGCCCAAGTGGCTGCAGAACAAATATCATCCAATGGAACTCTAGACTTGAAGGCCGCAGAGGTAGAAATGGAGCGGGTGGAATGAGCACGAACTCCTTCTGGTGCGGGTCTACCCGAGGCTTGATACGCCAGTAGGATACACTGAGAAATCTAGAGAGATAAAGATACTTTAGAGATAGCTTTCCCCAAGTTAAATTTGGCAAAGGAAACGAACAGCTGGTCGGATTGTCTATGGCCAGCTGTCCTATGAGTATAAAAGCGAAGCTGCCTATGAACATCTAATGAGTGCAGCTTGTACTCTCCCTTATTCTGATATTTAGGGAAGAAAACCGGTAAATTTATGGATTGATTTATGTTGGTTTCTGATGCTATCTTGGGAAGAAAGGAGGGATTGATCCTGAGGTACACTCTATCTGGGTGAAAGATCAGGTAAGGAGGCTTCACAGAGAGCTTGAAGCTCCGACACTCTTTTCGCTGAAGTGATGGCTACAAGGAATGCTGTTTTCCATGACAAGAATTTGAGATCTACTGAAGCAGCGGGTTCAAAGGGTGGAGCAGTCAAGGCTTGAAGAACTAATGTAAGATCCCAGGGGGGCACAGCTTCCTTTACAGGGGGTCTAAGTAAAAAGGTGCCCTTGAGAAAGGTTTTGCACAACTTGGCCGACATCAAAGGCCCTGTATCATGTCCCACATGGTAATGTGATATGGCTGCCAATTGCACTTTGACAGTTGAACAACTAGCGCCTTCCTGAAAGAGTTCAGTTAGGAAGTCTAATATGGATGCAAGAGGAGCCATAAAGGGATCTAGATCGTGATGCTCCACCCAGATGGAAAAACGTTTCCATTTACTGTGGTACACTTTCCTGGTGGAGGGCTTATGTGCTGCCACGAGGATGGCTTTGACTGGTGAAGAGATACCGGGAGTCCTAACTAGGAGTGGAACTGGAGCAACCAAGCTGTCAGTTTCAGACTGTCCAGGTTTGGAGTTGGTAAGTTTGACGTTTGGGAGATGAGATCCGGAGTGGGATCTAGAATCCAAGGGTGATTCACAAGGTGAGACCACAGGTAAGGGAACCAAATTTGCCGAGGCCAGAATGGGGCAATGAGGATCATCTTGCTCCCCAACCGTGATGCTTTCTGTAAGAGTTGTATTATTAGTGGTAGAGGAGGATAGGCATAGAGTAGACCGGGTGGCCAAGCATGCACCAGAGCGTCTCTTGGAGTTTCCCCTGGAGGGGGGATTAGAGCGAAGAAATTGCCGCATTTGGTGTTTGATGGAGATGCAAAAAGATCGCAGCAGGGTTGCCCCCATGTTGCGAATATCTGCTTCGCTACTAGTGGATTGAGAGACCACTCATACGGGGTAAGAAGGGTGCGGATGAGCTTGTCCGCTAGGATGTTGGTCCTCCCCGGAATGTGCATTCCAATCAGAAAGCGGTTGGAGGAGATCGCCCATTCCCACACTCTCATGGCTTCGCGGCATAGAGGGTAAGATCTGGTTCCCCCCTGTTTGTTGATGTACCAGACCACTGACATGTTGTCCGACTGAATTGCAATCACTCCTGTGGGGAGAAGGCCCTGAAGTGCTTGCAACGCCAACAGCACTGCTCTCATCTCCAGAATGTTGATATGCAGGGAGGTCTCTGTATCGTTCCACGTGCCTTGGACTGTCCTGCCTGAATAATGCCCCCCCCACCCGAGGCGGGAAGCGTCCGTGGTCACCGTGGCGAGAGGGGGAGAGGTGCAGAAGGGACGGCCCGTATGGAAGTTCGAGGCTTGGAGCCACCATAGTAGCGCCCTCCTGCAAGCCTTGCTGATAGCAATGGGATGGTGGAGAGGAAGGGATAGAAAGGACCATTGCACTAGCACAGTCCATTGCAGTACCCACATGTTCAAACGGGCGCATGGAAGGAGCGTAATCGCTGCCGCCATGGAACCTAGTGCCCTCAGGACCAATTCCGCTTGTGAAGCCTCTGATTGGAGGATAGCCCGCACATGAAGTTGTAAGTTCCGGATTCTCTCGGAAGTTAGGAAGGCTCGCAAATCTCTGGTGTCTATTCTGGCACCTATGAATTCTATGACCTGCGTTGGAGCCAGTAGAGATTTGCCGACGTTGATAGTAATGCCTAGCTGTGGGGCTAGACGGAGAAAGAAGTCTCTGGCTGAGCAAAGTAGATGCCTTGTTGGTGCGGTCAGGAGCCAGTCGTCCAGGTACGGAAAGACCTGTATTCCCTGGAGTCTCAGGTGGGCCGCAATCACTGCTAATACCTTGGTGAACACCCTGGGGGCTGTGGTGAGGCCAAAGGGAAGGACCCTGAACTGGAAGTGACTGGCCCCCAGCTGGAAGCGAAGGAACCTCCTGGATCGTTTGTCCATTAAAATGTGGTAGTACGCATCCTTGAGGTCTATGGAGCACATCCAATCGTTCTCCCTCAAAAGGGGGAGAATAGATTGAAGAGTGACCATCCGGAATTTTTCCTTGGTTACTGACAGGTTCAAGCGGGAAAGGTCTAGGATCGGTCTCAAGTCCCCGTCTTTTGGCACCAAAAGAACCTGGAGTAGAACCCTAATCCGAGCTGGTCTTGGGGATGGGCTGGATGGCTCTTTTCTTAGCAGCTGCTGAATTTCTGCAGCTGCGGCCTCCTGATCGGGTGGTACATCGGGAGGTTCTTGGATTTGGGGACATGGAGTAGTGGTATTTTGTACCCTCTGGATATAACGAAGCACCCAGCGGTCTGTTGTGATGGACACCCATGCAGCTAGGTGTTCCGGAAGTGCCCCCGACTGCTTCCAGAGTGGAGCAGCCGGGCAACCCCTCAGGGCTGCTGCGCGGGCCACTCAAAGAAAGGTTCTCTGGACCCAAAGTTTCTCGGAGCCCCTCTGCCCCTGGGGCGGCGTCCTCCCTGTCCACCTCTGCCACGGTAGGACTGGTTGTCCGGAGCTGGTTGGGAATGTTGTGATTTTCGGAACCACATCTTCTTCTGACCCTTTTGGTTCCTCGAAAAGGACCGCTGGGGAGCAGAGAAGCGGACTCCGACGGCAGACAACGTCTTCCTGTCCTTCTCGCTCTGGACAAGTGTCTCGCGAACTGTTTTGCCAAATGGGGCAGAACCATCGAAAGGGGCGTTCGCGAAGGACGCTTTAAAGGGCTCCGCAAAATCGCAATGACGGAGCCAGGCCTGACATCTCATGACTAGGCCTGCTCCGCTAGCCCTAGCGGCTCCCTTTGTAGCGTGGGACAATAGCCGCATAGAGGTGTTTGAAATTGATCTCAGAGTGGCCATTCGGGTGGAGTACAATTGTTTTTTCATCCTCCGACATGGACTCAGGGGGGGATGCAGCGTATTCTTTGATAAGATCCCGCTGCATCCTGATGACATGTGTTATATAGTTCAGAGACCTTACCGAGAAGGTCGCTGAACTAAAGACTTGCTTCCCTAAGCGGTCCATCAAACGGGACTCTTTGCTCGGTGGATGGACTGAGGGGCTCTCCTGAGCCAATTCCCTCTTCGTGGCTGCCGCCGTCAACATGGCATCTACGGGGGGCCCCTTACTCCAATGTGATCGGTCTGAGGGGGGGCTAAGAATTCTATCCGGGCATTTAGGTATTGGCTCCATGGTGTCCGGATCCTTCCACGCCCTGGTGGTAATGAGGTCCACCAGGGGGTCGGCCGGAGGGGACACCCAAGAGGTAGACGGGCCTGCCTCGAATGCCTCCAGAAACACGGACTCGTCAGAGGAAGACTTGGGGGCAGACCACCCACCTCTGATCCTCAGCATCTCCATGATGTCCCCAAAGGAGACATCCTCAGGGCGATCTTGGGAGCCTTCCCTTCCTCCAAGTCCGTGTCCTCGGTTAAGGACTCAGGGGAGTCCACGTGCCTCCTTTTGCACTTATGCTTACGGGGAACTTCCTCGGGGGGACTGTCCGAGGAGGCCTCGCCAGCAACATCTTGTTCTAATGGAACCATCTGTGACATCGAAGCAGGCTGTCCCTTTGGCCGGGTGATGGAAGCCTGGCCCAGCAGAGAGGGAGTGCAGGGAGGAGCCGATGCAAGGACCGGGGGTCTGGATGCTCTCAACAGAGCCCTCTCCACAACATCGAAGGCCGAGGGAGAGCCACTCTCTAATGGATCCGAAAGTCGGCTCCCACTCGGATCCGATGAAGGGATCGGAGCCGGCGCAGAGACCGTCGGATCCGAGGGACCAGTGGGCTCCGACCTGGACGGAGCCGAAGGCACACTGAATCCCCCGGATCCGAAGCTCGGACCACGGCTCCGAGAGGTCAGATCCGACAGGCTCGAGGGCAGGGTCGGATCCGAAGTACCAAGTACTGTCGGTGCCGACCCACCCCCGGCTCCAACACTGCTCGGCTCCGAACGCTCCAAACCCGGATAGCGGGTCGGAGAAGGAGCAATAGGGTGGAAAAAAGGTGTCGAGCTCCCCCCCTGGGGGGGGGCAAGCGCACTCCCATCTGCAGCTGGGCCTGGATGAATCTTCGCATCATCCGGTCCAAGTCTGCATCGGATAAACTAAAAGTAGATCTCGAAGAGGCCACCGAGGCAGGCCTGGAATGCCGCCTCGATGACCTCGACGGAGATCGGGTCTCCTCCTCCTCGGGCCCCGGGGAGAAACAAGGGGATCAGAGCCGAGGAGGAAGAGACCTAGAAGCAGTGGAGGGAGAAGCCCGCTTAGCTGGCGGGGCCGAAACGGAGGTCTCGGCCCGCCGCTTGTGGTGCTTCTCCCTCCGTTTCTCCCTCCTGGCCTCCCTGTCCTCCGACACTTTAGTGGGAGTTTGAGTCCCGGACGGAGGCAGGGGGGCAGGAGTGGCAGCGACCACAGGCTGTGGTGGAGCCACGGGAGCAGCAGAGGTAGAGGAGGCGAAGCGAGTCCGGGGGTAAAAGTCCCGCAAGGACCAGCTTCGACCTCCGCTCTTTCAGTGCCCTGGGGTTGAACGCTGTACAGATGGTACAGCCTGAGGTAAGGTGCTCAACCCCAAGGCACCGAATGCACCGAGTGTGGCCATCAGCCGGGGAGAGCTTATGGCCACACTCGGTACATTTGGAAAATATGGCTTTTGGGGCCTCAGCCATTTTTTAAAGAAAAAAAAACAACTACACACACACACAGGCCCCAAAAAGAAACACAACACACACTCACACACTAACAACCAGCGAAGGGAGGGGGAACTAATTAAAGAAAAAATAATAAGGGAGCCTAACACTTACACACTTTTTCTTATTTAATTTAACTAAAAAAAAAAAAATTCTGACAGGAAAAGTACAGATAAATGCAGTCAAATTCCACTTAGCTGACGAGCTCAAAAGGATCCAGCCATCCACAAGTGCGGCAAACTAGATCTGAGGTCATGGAGGGTTAGCAGGGGATTATGGGTGAAGGGAGGAGCTAGGAGCTCGGATCCATTAGCTTGAAACAAGTTGCCGGCTCGGATCCGATATCGGATCCGAAACCCACAGGTTGCTGACAAATGAACATCCTACTTCAGATCCACATTTTTCCACCCTTCTGACCTTTAGGGTATGGTCTAGAGGGAGTAGAAAAACTGACTCCCACGGCAGAGAGTCTTGCCTTCCTGCTCACACCTGGTAAGTGTATCCTTCCCCTGTGGTCCAAACAAAGCCGAACCATCGAAGGGAGTATTGGTGAAGGACGCCTTAAAGGGGTCAGCAAAGTTACATAACCGCATCCAGGCATGTCTTCTCAAAGCCACGCCTGTACCTGCAGCCCTACTCGCCCCATCGGCTGCATAAGAAATGAGCCGCATGGAGGAGTTGACTATAGAGTTAAGGGTCGCCAGCTGGGAGTTAATCATTTCCTGAGACCCCGCAGCTGATGGATCCTGAAGGGTATCACCCAGTTCCTTGAGAAGATCTCTTTGAAGGGTGAAATGGCACAGATAATTCAGCAACCGCATGGAAAAGGTCACTGAAGAAAACATCCGCTTCCCGTACCTGTCCTAGATTCTTTATTAGGTGGATGGACAGGCACCGAAGGGTCAGCCAACTCCTTCTTAGTGGCTGCTGCCACCACAATGGCATCAACAGGGACACTCTTTGTCAGAAACTGTTTGTCAGATGGGGCTGTAATGAATTTAGTGGGCCTGCGGAGAGTTGGTTCCACTGTCCGGGGCTGTCCATGCCTTCCGAGCCACCACTTCAATGAGCGGGTCGAAAGGCGGAGACACCCAGGAGGTGAGAAGGTGAGAACCAAACGCATCCAGGTACACCGACTCGTCCTCAGAAGGGTTAAGGTCAGTCCAGTTCCCCCTCTGCCTAAGGATCTCAAGGATGTCTGAAAAGGAGACATCCTCAGAGGGGGACCTTGGGGACCCTTCCGAATCCTCCAAGTCGGTGTCAGAAGTGACTGACTCGGGGGAGTCAACATGTTTCCTCTTACATTTTCTCTTCCTAGGGGGCTCCTCTGAATGATCAGGGGAGGCCTTGGAAGAGGAAGATACACCCAATGGGGCTACCTGGAGCATCTGTTCTCTACGCTTGGGGTCAGGAGGGTGGACAGAGACCGATGCAGGCACCATGGGGGTAGGAGCCGAAGGGGCCGATCGCGGAGCCGACACAGGATTCAGCACGCTCCTCATGACCTCGAAGGCGCCCCTGTCAGGCAGAGAAGAGGGTCCATGCTCAGAAGAGATGTGAACCCCTCCCGGCACCGAGAGAGACGGCTCCGAGGCCGATGTCGGGGCCGAGCTCACCTGCGCCGAGGCCCCGAGAGGGAGAACGGGGTCGAACAAGGGTCCGATGCCACTCGCCCCCTCGGAGCCGACGAGGGAGTCTCGGCACCCGGATCCCTCCAAGGACGGAACCAATTAATTCCGATGATTCGAGCCCCAACGAGCTCCGGCTCCGAACACAGTGGAAGAGTCGGAGGAGGAACTGTTGAAGACACAGGGATAGCCACAGTCTGTTGAGAAGGGCTGGTCAAAATTTTGGCCAGTGCCTGCGACTTTAGGAGCCTACTGACCACCCTCTCCAAATCATGATCAGATAGCCTGGAGGACAGAGAGGTGTGGGACCTATGGCTCCACTCCGATTGAAGCAATGGAGACCCCAGAGCAGAACGAACGGGCTCTTAAGAGGGGGATCTCGAACGTTTTCGGCTCAGAGAAGGCTCCGACACCAAGGTCGGTGCCGACTGAGGTCTCGAAGTGTCGGTTCCAGCCGGAACCGACGAGGAGGCAGGAGCTCCACTCGGCGACGGCTCCGAACAGGGAGCCGACGGTTTGGCGGGCTTTAAGGATTTACCCGACGGAGGCTTAGCCGGGGATCCTTCAGGCTTAAGTAAGCCTCTCAAAATTAGCTTGTTCCTACGCTCCTGTAGGACTCTCGGACTGAAGGCATGACAGACCGCACAAGAGTCCTGCAGGTGTAGGGGGCCCAAGCAATAAACACAAGAAGTGTGACCATCTGTCAGAGACATCTTCTGACAGCATGAGTCACACTTCTTGAAACCTGAGACTTTGGTATCTTTAGACATATTAAAAAAGGGATACCAAAGGAAACAGGTAACTAGTGCTTAAAACAAGGCACACACACACAAGCACTAGGTAAAACTAACAGTAATAATAATAACTATAATAATAACTATAACCACACAACTATTACTAACAAATATAATACAAGAACAAACTATAAGACTAAGTAAAAGTAGCTAATAAGGCCTAACACTACCCTAAAGAGGGGGTGGGGGGGAAGGGAAGGAACTCTGTAACAACAATAAAGAGTTTTTAACTGGGATCTCAAGGGGTTCACAATCTAATTTAAACTAAGAGGGGGATGATTATCAAAAAATAAGAGAATATTAACAGTAAAAATACAAGAAAAGATTTATACGACTTGGAGCCGGTAAAATCGCAACCTCGTAGCTGAAGCGGCAAATGAGATCTAGGTATCTGTCGCCTAGCATTGTGGAATATGGGGAAGCCTTGAGCCGGTAAATAGCTCTCGAGCTTTAGTAGAAGGCCGAGTCGGAGCCAAGGATCGGCTCCGAACCCATCCAGCAAGAATGAAGGCGAGATAGACAACTTAACATCTTCTATTAATATTGAAAATTTTAACTCGCTGGCCGGAGCTTCCTCCGACGAGCTGTAGATCCGTTGCAACGGCAAACTAGATCTGGGGATTCACAGTAGAGCATCATGGGATATACACTAGGTCTCGAGCTTCTCTGAGAGTCTGAGCTTGAAAAGCGGCCGATTCGGAGCCGAGGGATCGGCTCCGACCCCACGTGTAAGAACAAAACGGCGAGATAGAACAACTTCACATCAATTGTTTTCAAATATTTTGATGCGACTTGTGCAACCATCAGGGCTATTATCTATTTCTGTAAATATACTGGTGAATTTATGCACTTTGGTGACTGGAATGTTTTCATGCTAAGAAGAACTTGCAGACTTTTGAACTGCCAGCAATGACAGTTTTTGCAAATTTCTTATTTTATTTTACAGTACTGGTACATATGACAAGGGTTAGGCCGTGTCATTCACCTTCTCTCTCCTTTTAAGTACGGTAAAATAAGTTGGCAGGCACTTCAGTTTAGCAGGTTTGAATGGAGCAAAGTCAAATATACAGTTATTTACTATATATATATATATATATATTTTTTTTTTTATACATTTAACACAGGCTTTTACCAAAACTTTTAATTACCTAAGAAAATCTGGAGAGAGTTTCTTCTGGAGTAGTTTGAGTTTTCACAGAGTATTGTTAGTTTGCATTTTCACTGAGTACTGTATCTGCTGAAATGTAAGACAAGAGTAAAATAACACACAAGAATTAAATTACAGGATAAAGGCAAAGCAAAAAAAAAAAAAAAAACACTGGAGAGAGGAAAAGATATCACGAAAGGACAAATTTGAGTTATAACTAGGAAATGGTGAATATTTAATAATTCTAGTGAGCTACAAATTGAACAATACAAAAGTTGGACTGATGAAAAGACTAAGAAAATATAAACCTAAAAAAAATTAGAAGAAAAGAAAATATAAATCTGAATTATAACTACAACAGGGTGAACAATCAAGCACATTATGAAATAGTACCTTAGAAGAGTAATATAACATAAGGGGGCTTCCTAGTTCCTTTGCCCATTGTGTTAAATGGAAGCATACAAATTACGTTTACAGTTTGATGAAACAATAAAAAAAGTTTGCTACATAATATACATTTTGGTTTTGTACAAGGACTGATCAACACTACTAGAATTTAAGTTCAAGTATGAAGAATTGGACAGTGAACTACCTCTAGTGTGATAACTCTACACAATAAAGATGGACAAAGATACAAATTTATGAATAACATCAGGTCAGCCAATAGATTACTACTAAACAGTCATAAAGGGGAACATTCAATATGCAGACAGTTTGTAAAAGGGTGGTATCTTGGTGATCAAGAGTTATCTTCCTTGACTTTTGTATTATTAAATACATATGAACTGGAACTGCTCATTTTGGATAGTTGCACCATGGTTTGTGGAGATTGGTTATATATAGAAAGTGATGTGCATGGTGAAAGGATGCCAAGGACACTGCTTTGAATGATTAAAATGATAGGGATGTTGGACATATTTGAGAAATATGAATGATTACAGCAATTAAGTGCTCCTCATCTTTTATTGATTATTCTGTGAGGCAAATTAACTGATGTTCTGTTTGAAGCAGTAAGTACGATACAGATTGGCTTATTGCAAATTTATTATGTACAACTCATTGCACTTCAGAGCACATGCAAAGAAGTGAAAAAACTGAGCAGGAGACTGACAAGTATTGAGAAATGAATACATCAGTCGTACCAATCGTGAAAGAAATTATGTTAATATTTATAGAAGTATGTACGATTAGTAAAATATATGATGGGTTTATTTTTGGTCAAAGCAGAAGGTATGACACTGAAGCTGGTGTAGAATGTAAAATAATGCTTGGGTGCATGAGAAATTATAGTATGATGAATAAGTCCTGGTACATTAAGTATGGTGCTGCACATTAGGCTTAGCTCCAAACAGGTAAAGGAATTAAAATACAAAAGACAGGATACTGGTTTACATTACCCCATACTGATAAAGCAAACAGGTGAAGAAAGATTAGACTTTAAGGGAAGGAGTGGCTGAGAGAAGAAGTGGTAGAGCTTCAGTATAAAATTGTCATGCCTAGTATAATGAGCAAGAATGCTTGTTTGCTGATGGATGCTTTTTAGGAGACAGTTTAGAAAGTTCCACATTATAAGTAAGGATTATAGAATGGCAGTAATGAAAAAAAGATTATATAAGCTTATTATGAAATGGTGTATACCATCATTAAATGTGCGTGCATATAAAAACAATTACCAGAAAGTTTAGAAACATACCTCTCAACCTGGAAATATCAAAAATCTGGAGAAAGGCCCATGAAAAGTAGGCACAACTGGCCAAAAATTGGGATGCAGATTAACATAAAACAGTTTTGTTTTTCTAACCTATAAATTCTGCCAGAACTTCGCCTGTCCTTGTCAGTCAAGATTTTCAGAGTTCCTGGCCCCACTGGCTGCACCTGTGCCCCACTCCCAACTACAAACCGCCCAGAGCTGGGTTCATATATGCATGGAGCAAGTCTGTTCAAGAATTCAGCCACTAAAACCGTATCATAAGTGAACAGTATGCCTACTACTAAACTTAAGTCTTGACAAACCGTAAAGTCTGTGCTCATTCCCACCAAACTGCAAAAGTACAGTTGTGTACCTACCATAAATGTAGATGTTCGAGTGTATTCACTGTTGCAGTCAATACACTCGGGTTATCCTTTGGGGTACGGTCTAGTTGGAGTGGAAAAATAGACTCCTACAACAGACAGAGTCTTTCCTTCTTGTTCACACCTAGTAAGTGTCTCCTTAACTTTGGGTCCGAACAAGGCGGACCCATCGAATGGGGTACTGATGAAGGAAGATTTAAAGTCTTCCGCAAAGGAGCAAAGGCGCATCCAGGACTGTCTCCAAAGAGCTATCGCTGAGCCTGCCGCCCTACTCGATCCATCAGCAGCATAAGAAATGAGTTGCATGGATGAGTTTACTATCTAATTAAGGGTGTTGAGTTGTGCAGTCACCTTCTCAGAAACTGCATCAGCTGTGTTACCCTGGAGAGTATCTCCCAGCTCTTTTAGGAGATCTCGTTGAAGGCAGGTAAAGTGTGTCAGGTAGTTGAGCGATCTCATGGAAAATGCCGCAGAACTAAATATGCGTTTCCCATATCTGTCCATCGTCCTAGAGTCTCTATTAGGAGGATGGACAGCAGAAGAGGTTTCTGACATCTCTTTCTTGGTGGCCGCCGCCACCACCATGGCATCAACCGGGACTCCCTTTGTAAGAAAGGCCTTGTCAGTAGGGGAAGTAATAAACTTGTTGGGCCTCCAAGGGACCGGTTCCACTGAGTCAGGGGACACCCACGCCCTTCGAGCAACCAGCTCCATCAGTTCATCGAAGGGCTCAGTAACCCAGGAGGTGGACGGTTGAGATCCGAAGGCCTTCAGGAGGACCGACTCGTCCTCAGTAGGGGTAAGGGACTGCCAATCCCCCCTTTGTCTTAAGATTTCCAAAATGTCTGCAAATGATACATCCTCTGAGGGGGATCGTGGGGACCCTTCTGATTCCTCCAAGTCAGTATCCGGTGTCAGGGATTCCTGTGGGGGAATCCAAGTGCCTCCTCTTGCACAATCTCTTCCTAGGTACTTCATCGGTGGTAGCGTCCGGTGAAGTCCCTAGAGAAAAGGGGCCACCCAATGGGGACACCTGAGGTCCTGGATCTCGACGCTTGGCGGGGACCTGCGGGGAATAGGTAGAATGAGGCCCTTTAGGGGGAGGGGAAGACAGATCCGAGGAGGTAGTGGTCTTAGCAGACATGACCTTCCTCATGGCATCGAAGGCACCAGAATCTCGGTCCGAGAAGTCTGTCGGCTCCAAAGAGGCCAGCAGCTCTCCCCGAGCCGAGACCCCCCGCTCCAATCCAGAGAATGGAGCCGAGGCCACCTGCACCGAAGCCCCAAGTGGAAGGGTCGGAACTGAGGTATCGGTTCGACTCTCCACCCCGGAGCCAGCGAGGGACTGTCGGCCCCCGAGACTCCCCGGTCAGAACCGAGGAGATCAAGGTCGATGGAGCTGAGGGAGGTGGATCAAACCTCGGCTCCGAGGGCTCTACCAACAATGGTTCTGTCTGCCCTGGCTCAGAGAGCGCGACTGGCTTCGGAGGAGGAGGTGGAGAAGTTATGGCTGGGTTTTCAGGCTTCGAAGCAGAGTGGCTCAAAGCGGAAAGCATTTTGGCCAGGGCCGGGTTCTCTAAGAGCCTCTTAACCACTCGGTCCAGATCCACATCAGAAAGCCTCAAAGAATGCGTCGAGGGATGGGTCGAAGGAGCCGAAGATGGTACCGACTGAAGAATTGGAGACTGAGGAGTCTCCAATATCGGTTCCACAACTGGGCTCTGAGGTAGAGGGTCAATACATGGCTCCAAGGGCTGTGGAGCCGATGCACGAACCATACCAGAGGAACTCGGAGCAGATGACTTGGGCTCCGAGGATCCCTTGGAAGACTTCGACCCCTTCGAAGCCTTGGAAGAGGTAGCCTGAAAATCAGGCTTCAGGAGTCCCCTATCTACCAGCTTCCTGCGCCTTTCCAAGAGAACCCTGGCGCTAAAGGAGTGGCAGATAGAGCCAGAGTATTTTTCTTTCCTGGCAGGAATTGTGCCTGCAGATGTACTTGATAGGTCAGTGCTGTGTTCCACAAAGTTATGGCTTGCCTGCAGAGGGGGTAGGAATGTGTGCCCCCTTATTTGTTTATGTACCACATGACTGTAGTATTGTCAGTCTTTAGTAATAGTTGTCTTGGATGTAGTAGGGTCCTTGAAGGCTGTCAGGGCATTCTGTACGGCTAGCATCTCTTTTTGATTGATATGAAGATGAATTTGGTCCGTGGGCCACGTGCCCTGTATACATTTTCCCGCCATGTGTGCTCCCCAGGCATAATCCGATGCATCTGTTGTTAGTGTCTGCTTGGCTGTGGGTAAAGTGAAAGGCTGTCCCTTGTTATGGTGACAGGCCAGTGCCCACCATCGAAACTCTTGTTGCAGGCAGGGAATGAGAGTAATTATTGTTTCCAGGCTGTGGCAATGTTGAGTCTAAACACTTTTTAGATACCATTGTAGTTTCCTCATATGCAGTCTTGCATATGGAATTTAGCAGGCTGCAGGATGCCATGAAGCCCAAAGCCTGCAGAATTTTTCTTGCAGGTAGCTGGGTCTTTGTTGCCATCAATTGAAAGTAATGAGTCAGTTGCCTTTGTTTGTCTGGCGTGAGATAAGCCATCTGGGCAGTTGTATTTAAGCTTGCACCTAGGAATATTATCTTTTGAGAGGGCACTAGTTTTGATTTATTTTCGTTTACTGTGTACCCTAGGCAAATCAGTAATCTTTTTACAAATGCCAGATGCTTTCGTAGAATGTCCTTGCTCTCTGCTTGAATAAGGCAGTCATCCAAGTAGGGATATATTTGAATTCCTTTTTGTCTGCAAAATGCAATTACTGGTGCCAGGCATTTTGTGAAAACCCTGGGCGCAGTAGATAAGCCAAATGGCAGTGCAGAGAATTGGTAATGCATTGAGCCAGCTATGAATCTGAGGTATCTTCTGCAAGATTGTCTGATTGGGATAAGCAGGTATGCCTCTTTGAGGTCCAAAGTAACTAGCCAAGCCTTCTTGCCCAGCATGGGTAGAAGTTGCTGCAGTGTCAACATTTTGAATTTTGGAACGTCCAGGAAGGTATTTAGAATAGACAGGTCCAGTATTGGTCTCCAAGCTTTGTCCTTTCTGGGTACCAAGAAAAGTCTTGAGTAAAATCCTTGTCCCTGCTCTTGCTGTGGTACATTTTGAATAGCCCTCATGTCCATGAGAGCAGAAATTTGTTTTTGTGCCTCTGCCCATTGATTGTGTGGCAGGTCTGGCATACCTTTTGGCCTTGGTAGGGTGTGAAAGTGGAACCTGTAACCCTGGGAAACAATATTCAGTACCCATTTGTCCTGGGTGATAATTTGCCAATTTTGTGAGAAAAGTGCTAGTTTTCCCCCTAAGGGTGCTGCCAAAAGGTAAGTGTTTGGCATTGGTAGAGGAAAGTCATTGGGACTGTTTCCTATAAGGTTGTGATTTGTCTTCTCCGCCTTTGGAGGCTGAAGCACCCCATTGTTTAGGTCTGTATGAGCCTTGGGGTTGAGATAGTACAGTTTTGTACCTACCATAAATGTAGATGTTCGAGTGCTCATACAGCTGCAGTCATAACAGATGGGTTATCCTGCCGTCAGGCGGGTCCTCGGTCGGCCGAATTCCAAAGTCTAGGTCCGGCGTCGGTTGTTTTCGCTTCTTCCCTGACGTCAGTGTGGCAGGGGTATAAAAGAGGCAGCCGGCGCCATTTTCTTCAGTTTTTCTTGCCCCAGATGTCAGGTGCCCCCCAGAAGGAAAGCAAACATAATGTTATGCAAAGATGCAATGTTGATAAATCAAAAACAGTAGTTGCAAGCAAATACATCATAAAAGAATACCCCAAAAAAGGTTATATGAAAAGTGTTTGTCATAAGCCTGTCCTAAGAGGGGATGGAGGGAGGGAAACCTGGACTGCAGCTGTATGAGCACTCGAACATCTACATTTATGGTAGGTACAAAACTATACTACGTTCATCGTGCAAACAGCTGCAGTCATAACAGATGGGTAGAATCCCAAAGCTAAGTAAGGGTGGTAGGCACTAAGTGGAACTAGGAGGAGCTAGGATGCCCTGCAGGACTGCTGTGGCAAAGCCCGCTCTAGATTTTGAGTATAGTGGGAGGTGATAGTGCTTGGAGAAAGTGTGCACTGAACTCCAGGTGGCTGCTTCCAAAATGTCCTTGGTAGGGACCCCCCTGAGGAAGGCTGCAGAGGTAGCTGTGGCTCTGGTGGAGTGGGATCTGATGCATGCAGGCACAGTTTTTCCATGAAATGAGTAACAAAAGCGTATGCAGTGGGCTATCCATTTTGAAATTGTCTGTTTGGAAATAGCCTTTCCTTGAGCACCTGCAGCATAGGACACAAAGAGTTGCTCAGATTTCCTGAATGGCTTTGTTCTGTCCAAATAGTAACGAAGTTGCCTGTGAATGTCCAAGGAATGTAGTAGTTTTTCTCCTTTGTTTTGTGGATTAGGATAAAAGGTAGGTCAGTGGATAGTCTGATTCAAAGCTACCCTGGATACTACCTTAGGCATAGAGGTAGGGTTGGTTCGTAAAGAAACTCTGCCCTGATGGAAAATGATGAATGGCTGCACAGCCATGAGGGCCTGTAGCTCCGAAACCCTGCGTGCTGAGGTGATAGCCAGAAGAAAGGCTGTTTTCCATGACAAGTACTGTAACTCTGTTGAAGAAGCTGGCTCGAAGGGAGGAAGGGTCAGCTTTTCCAATACGAAGTTGAGGTCCCAAGCAGGGACTGGTGGTTTCCTTGGGGGTTTTATATTCTTTGCCCCTCTGAGGAACTGCCTTAAGAGAGGATGAGAGAATAAAGGAGGATCTGTGTTGTATTGTGCAGAAATGGCTGAAGCGTGGATCTTGATGGAGGAGAAGGAAAGTCCATTGTTTAACATCTCAGTTAGGTACTGTAAAATTTGAGGTATATTTATTACCCAAGGATTCTGTCCCTTTTCTTGATTCCAGGCACAAAATCGTTTCCATTTGGTGGAGTAGGCCTTTCTAGTAGAAGGTCTTCTGGCCTCCAAGATGACGTCCTGCACCTCCTTGGAGAGGAGAAACTGTTGGGAAATCAAGGAATTCTCCATGCAGCTAGATTTAGAGTGTTGAGATGGCTGTAAAGAGTTTTGTAGTTGTGCTGGGACAACAGAAGAGAGACTAGAGGTAGGGTCCATGGTGGGGAATGTGTCAGGCTCTTCAGGAGCGGATACCAGTGCTGTCTTGGCCAGTATGGAGCAATGAGAATCATTTTCGGCCTCTCTGCTCTGGCTTTTAATAGAACTTTGGGCAGCAGAGGCAGAGGCGGGAAGGCATAGACTGTCAATGTTGCCCAATTGAAGGAAAGTGCGTCCACTTTCCAGGCCTGTGGATGATAGGTCCTTGAACAAAATTTTTTCAACTGGCAATTTCTGTGGGTAGCAAAGAGATCTATGTCTGGCTGTCCCCATGCCTGAGTTATCTTTGTGAAAACTTGAGGATGCAACTTCCATTCATGTGGATCTGTCATATTTCTGCTTAGGTTGTCTGCCAGTGTGTTTTCCTTCCCTGGCAGGAATTGTGCCAGTAGTTGAATTTGCAATTCCAGTGCTGTGTTCCATAGGGTCATGGCTTGCCTGCACAGGGGGTATGAATGAGTTCCCCCCTGTTTGTTTATGTACCACATCACTGTGGTGTTGTCTGTCCTTATCAATAGCTGGCCTGGATGCAGTAGGTCTTTGAAGGTCATAATAGCCTTTTGCACGGCTAGCATTTCCTTTTGGTTGATATGAAGGTGCTTTTCTTTTCGGGTCCATTTTCCCTGAATGCACTGATCTGTCATGTGTGCACCCCAGGCATAATCTGAGGCGCCTGTTGTGATGATTTGAGTTGCTTGAGGTACACAGAAAGGAAGACCTGTGTTTCTTTGGCAAGCTTGAGCCCACCACATAAATTCCTTTTGAAGACATGGAATGAGTGGTATAATTGCTTCCAAGCTGTGGCTGTGTTGAGACCATAAGTTTTTTAGGTACCATTGAAGTTTCCTCAAATGCAGCCTTGCACATGGGATTAGTAGGATGCAAGATGCCATGAATCCCAGAGCCTGCAGGACTTTCCTTGCAGTTAGCCTGGTGTAAGTTGCCATTTTTCTGAAGTATTGAGACAGTTGCCCTTGCTTGTCTGGCGTGAGGTAGGCCATCTGGGTGGTTGTATCCAAGCTGGCACCCAGGAAAATTATTTGTTGAGAGGGTATTAGTTTTGATTTCTTTTTGTTGACTGTGTATCCCAGGTAGTTCAACAGTTTTATTACAAATGCCAGGTGCTGCAGTAGTATGCCCTTGCTGTCCGCTTGGATCAGGCAGTCGTCCAGATATGGGTAGATTTGTATCCCTTGTAGTCTGCAGAAGGCGATTACTGATGCCAGGCATTCGTAAACACTCTGGGCAGTAGATAAGCCAAAGGGCAATGCAGAGAATTGGTAATGGGTTGAACCTGCAAGAAATCTGAGGTATCTTCTGCAATCTTGTCTGATAGGGACATGCAGGTATGCCTCCTTGAGGTCCAATGTTACCAGCCAAGACTCCTTGCCCAGCATGGGAAGAAGCTGCTGTAATGTGAGCATCTTGAATTTTGGCACCTGTAGATATGTGTTCAGGATGGATAGGTCTAAGATAGGTCTCCAATCTTTGTCTTTCCTTGGTACCAGGAATAGTCCGGAATAAAACCCTTGACCTTGTTATTTTGCAGGTACCTCTTGAATTGCTTTCATGTCCATGAGAGCTGAAATTTGTTTTTGTGCCTCTGCCCTTGGATTTTGTGGCAGGTTTGGCATGCCTCTCATTTTTGGAAGGGTGTTAAAGTGGAACCTGTAGCCTCTGTCTATAATGTCCAGAATCCATTTGTCTTTTGTAACAATATGCCAATTTTTTGAGAATAATGTCAGTTTTCCGCCCAAAGGTGCTGCCATTAAAGCTTTGCTTGGCAGGTGTAGGGGAAAGTCATTGTGTCTGTTTTCTAAAAGACTGTGATCTATCTTCTCCACCTCTTGGGGTTGGTGCTTGCCACTGTCTGGCTCTGAAAGATCCTTGAGGTTGCCCTCTACCCCTTGGGCGCCTGTATCTGCCCCTTTGAGGTCTGTCCGTGGCTGGAAAGGACCAATTTTTTGAAGGCCAGTTTCTGCTGAAACGTGGAGGCTGTACCTGCAGGAAATCTTTCACTGTTTGCATTGATTTCGCATTTTCCTCCATTTTTTTTAGCACCTCATCAGCTTTAACACCAAACAATACATCTTTTTGAAGAGGTGCATCTAATAATTTAGCTTTGACATGATCTGGTAAGGTTTGCTCTTTGAGCCAAGCATGCCTACGTATAACAGACCCTATAACAGCAGCTCTACATGAGGCCTCTAAAGCATCAAAACCACACTGCAAGGTATGTTTACCCACTTGCTTTGCACCATGCAACAAATCCTGCAACTCTTTTAAATCTGGTTGTTCTGGTTGTGTCATCTTGCTTTTCAGCTGAGATATCAAAAACTGTTGATACTTTAACATATGGAACTGACAGTTTAATGCCCTCATGGTTAAAGTGGCCGAGGTGTACACCTTTTCCCCCACCTTTCTAAAGCTCTGGAATCTCTCTCTGAAGGTAATGGGTTTCTAGCAGTAGAGGCCTTAATTCCCTTGGGACCCTGTGAAATTGTTTCTGGGTCAGCAGTATGGCTTTTATATAGGAACTGGTGAGAATCAGGAACCTGGTAATACCTGTCTGGTTTAACAGGAGCTGGAGGCAAAGAATCTGGATTAAGGCTGGCTTCTGTGTACACATCATCCAATATATCTAAAACAGGAGGGATAGCCAGAGGCCTATGCTGGGGGAGCAGAAGAAATTCCCTGAGCCTTTTCTTGGAATCTGAGTAATCTTGGCCTTCCCAGTGAAAGTGTTCCCTCAATGTATGCATGGTTTCCCCAAAGAGAAGTCCTCAGGGGAGACCGAGGGAATAGACTCCTCTGCATCAGAGTCTTCGAATGGAGAATAAGCATAATCCTGGTCCTCAGATAGTTCTGAGGTAATAGAAGCTTGATCTGAGGAAGGGTAGTCTTCCTCTAATCTGGGCCTTTTGTCAGAGGGGGGTTGAGAACCCTTGATAAGAGTAATCAAATCCTCAGCCATTTTAAGCATCTGTTTTTAGGCATGGTGCCTTGAGAGGGAGTCTGAGGAACCTGTTTTTTGGTTTTCATGGCTGCTTTAGATTTAGTGAAGGCTTTAATAGAGAAGGAGGAAGGCCTGAAGACCCCTTGAGAAATGGCAGGCCTGTCTAAATTCTGAGTTTCCCCGCCAGGAGTGGCGTCGGTATCTGTAGTAGGAATGGGGGCCGAGGAGCCTGCGACCTCGGGTACTGAAGACACCGGTAATGCATTGTCATCGGTACTCAGGGGCTGCGTAGGCACCTCGCTGAGTACCAGAGAACCGGTAGTCGGCCTTAGCGTGGTTTCAGTAGGAGGTGCGGACCTCGTATGTCGGACCTTATCTTTGCGTTTTTTGCTCAAAACTGGAGTCGGAGTATCCGACGACATAATATAATTAAATATTTTGCCAAAAAAGTGAAGGGCGAACTCTGCCCGACGCTTAATAGTGCGCTTGTTGAATCTAGCACAAAAACGGCAGGCCGAGACGTCGTGGTCTGGGCCTAAGCAAGGTATACAGAAAGAGTGGAAATCCTTATGCGGTATTTGCTTCCCACATGAAATGCAATTATTAACTTTGTCTGACATCGGTCTGAGACAAGAAAAGTTTCTAGCGGGTACTTAGCTTTCAAGAAGACTTCGGCTGAAATACTTTCGTAAATCTCAGGAGCTGGCCGACCGGCACTTGCGAACTGCTTCTGCTTCGGGCACCACGTGGCAAGAAAGACTGAAGAAAATGGCGTCGGCTGCCTCTTTTGTACCCCTGCCGCACTGACGTTAGGGAAGAAGCAACGACAACCGACGCCGGACCTAGACTTTGGAATTTGGCCGACCGAGGACCCACCTGACGGCAGGATAACCCATCTGTTATGACTGCAGCTGTATGCACAATGAACATCTGCCTCTTGGGCGTCTGTATCTGCCTCTTTGTGGCCTGTCTGACACTGGAAAGGACCAATTTTTAGAAGGCCATTTCCTGCTAAATTTGGGTGGCTGAACCTGTAAGAAATCCTTTATGGTCTGCATTGATTTTGCTTTATCCTCCATTTTCTTTAACACCTCTTCTGCCTTAACACCAAACAAAGTATCATGCTGTAAAGGAGCATCCACCAATTTTGCTTTAACATGATCAGGTAAACTTTGTTCTTTTAACCAAGCATGCCTTCGAATGACAGAACCTGTAACTGTGGCTCTGCAAGAAGCCTCTAATGAATCAAAACCACATTGCAAAGTATGCTTTCCCACTTGTTCAGCTGCATGCAATAAATCCTGCATTTCCTTATTTTCAGGACATTCTGAGCTTGTAAGCATTTTCTGTTTTAGCAAAGACATTAGGTATTGTTGATATTTAAGCAGGTTAAACTGGCAGTTTAAAGCCCTTACAGCTAAAGTGGCAGAGGTGTAAACTTTTCCCCCCATCTGTCCAGTGCTCTAGAATCCCTATCAGAGGGAACAGGGTTTTTTCCAGTGGAAGCCTTGACCCCTTTGGGACCCTGTGAAATTGTTTCTGGGTCAGCAGCAGGGTTTTTATAAAGAGATTTATGAGAATCTGGGACCCTGTAGTACCTGTCTGGCTTAACTGGTGCAGGGGGTAAAGAATCAGGAGACAAACTGGACTCAGAAAATACATCATCAACAATATCTAGTACAGGGGGAATAGCAAGGGGCCTGTGCTGAGGCAGTAAAAGAAAGTCTCTGAGCCTTTTCTTGGATTCTGAGTAATCCTGGCTCTCCAAATGGAAATGCTCCCTCATGGTGTGCAGGGTTTCCCCAAAGGAGCAATCCTCAGGAGGAGAGGCTGAAGGGATACATTCTTCAGCGTCAGAGTCCTCATAAGGAGGAAGAGAATATCCCTGTTCTAAAGAGGAATCAGAGGAAATAGAAACCTGGTCAGAGGAGTCATAGTCAGTATCTTGCCTAGGCCTTTTATCAGGAGGGGAATGGGAACCCCTGATCAGAGTAATTAGGTCCTCGGCCATTTTAAGCATCTGTTTCTTTGGCATGGATGACTGTCCAGGGGAATGCTGTACTTGTTTCTTTGTCTTTAAAGGTGTTTTAGACTTTGCCTTGGCTGCTGAAGTGGTCTTGATAGTAAGCTGTGTAGGTCTGAAAACACCCACAGAAGTCGGTGCCTGCTCAGCGGCTCCTGGTCCATCTGAGGGAATAGTTTCCATAGGCCCAACACCTTGAGTTTCCAGAGGCCTAGTTGTCTCCATGTGGGAGTCAGAGGCAGCCTGTGGCTCTGAGGTAGCGGGTGTCAGGGGCTGCGAAAGCGCCTCACTGAGAACTGGCGACTGGCCTAGAAGAGACTTCGTTGTCGGTTTTGGACCTCGGATGCCTGTCCTTTTCTTTGTCCTTGTGCTTTTTATGAACTCCGGTTGTTGGTTGTTCCGACGGCATTATATAGTAAAACCTTTGGCCAAAGTAATGTAAAGCAAAATCGAACCGACGCTTAATAGTGCGTTGGTTGAATCTAGCGCAAAACCGACAACTAGCAACGTCATGGTCAGGGCCTAGGCAAGGAATACAGTAAAAGTGGAAATCCTTATGAGGTATTTGCTTCCCACAAGAAATACAATTGTTAACTCTTTCTGACATCGGTCTGGTGCAAGAAAAGTTTCCCCAACGGGGTACTTAGCTTTATTGAAGACTTTGGATCTGAAATTCGATTTTGAAAATCTCAAGAGTCGGCTGACCGGCACTTGCGAACTGCTTTTGCTTCGGGCACCGCGCGGCAAGAAAGACTGAAGAAAATGGCGTCGGCTGCATCTTTTATACCCCTGGCGCACTGACGTCAGGGAAGAGGCGACAGCAACCGATGCCGGACCAGGACTTTGGAATTCAGGCCGACTGCGGGTAGCCTGCCAGCAGGATAACCCGAGTGTAATAACTGCAACAGTGAAACACGATGAACATCTTCTTGTTCTGCCACTCTATTCAGCTGGGGGGGGGGGTACCCAGCACCCATTTTGCGTTGACAAAACTCATACTGACAAGGGCCCTTCATTAATAATATCATTATGTACCTATCCTTTTACATATGCACAGTGACTAGTTTTCAGTCAGGTACACCATGGATTGTTAGTCACAACATACCCCTCCTCACCTGTGCCTGACAGGAAACAAGCACATTATAAAGTACAATTTTGCCCCACAATGTCAATAAGAAACGTCACTAACACCTTTCAAAACACCAAATAAAAGGACAATGCATTTAACCTTAACGGCCAGGGAGTTCCCAGCAAGAGGCTTACCTGTTGAATGTTTTGGACCTTTTGGTTTAGGTTTATTTCTGCTGGGTTTTTCCTTGTTATGTTCCTTTTTACCTTTACCTTTCCCCCCTTTCCTTCTCCGACAATCCTGCCGATCGTTTGTATCCGGAAATTAATTCGCCTAAGCCGTTGGATCTCCTCATAGGTCAAGAACTCCCTCCCAAACACGGATACGTACACACACACACACACACACACACATTGACTGCAACAACTAGTAGTGACTGACTCCTTCTCCCCTCCCCGATAATAACAGGAGATGTTCACCCTTTATAAATACTTGGAGTTAGTTTTTAACAAAAATCCTGATCTCTGACAGTTGCACTCTTATTATTTTCTTGTCAGCTGTCATCCAGATCCAGACTCCTATATTCTTCTCTGCTGTATACTACAGTGAAGTGCTTTACAACTTACTTTAAAAACTTGCTGGCACTCTTATTTACCTGACACTATCAGGTGCCCACACCCAGTTTAAAGTGGCAGTACATACATATGGAAAAAGGCTGTCTGATGTTATCTAGCAAGGAGTGTGGAGGCAATGGAAATATTTCACTCTGCTTTAACAAAAGTATATTTCTGTGCCACTTACTGTTAAGTAGCAATGTACCTCATGTTCAGTGTGCCCTGTGTTTAAGGTTGTCCCTTTTAATACCACTTGGAAGCAGCTCTAGCCCCAGAAAGAAGGTGCATTAAATAACAATTTTACACACACACGTTATTTATCCTTATTTACATCTTTTTAAACAGGTTAAGAATTTTACTTGCATAACATTACATTTCCAAGATGTGTTAAAATGTTTCTGATTTTCCAAAAAGCAAGTTTTACTGCACTTCATTGCAAAATGTTTAACCATATTAAACCACCCTAATAATCAAAACATTTATGCATGTATTTACTTTCTTTGGGTGCTGGGCTAGCAATCCATGCATGGCTGCTTTCTTATTATTTCTTTAGCAAAGGCTGCTACAGAAAGTGTTAAGAACCAATGCCTACTGAATTAGTGTCACCTCTACCTGCTATGTGTACATTTCTAGACATTTTTATTTTGGAATTCCATTACCGTCGATAAAATAATTGACTAGGGAATGCTGCCCTGGCCACCGTTTGTCAAATGTCCCAATATGATGCATGTTGCCATCCCATGAATACAGTTACAGAGATCTGACTTACCAGGGAAATGAACACTAAGTCATTTTCCATTCATGAAGCCACATTGGGTGTCACCTGCCTGACGCTACTCTGTCACACAGTTTGTGAGAGATCGATCTGTTTACAAGCCTTCTAAGAATATTGTGTTTATTGTAAGGACAGTTAAAGTAAAGTGTAGTCCCATCCCCGTACAAACTGTAACCAGTACAGAAATGAGTGCTGGAGAGCGCTCATTGCTCGATGTGTTGAACAGCATGGGTGGAACTGAGAGACAGAGAGAGACAGAGATTTACTTTCTTTTTTACCATTATCCTTTTAATGTACTTCTTATTGATAAAGGAGTTAAACAAAAGAATTCTCTGTAACAAATTCAACAGCAATACAAAAGTTGCAAAACCTAGAACACTGCATAAGCGGCCCATCATTTATTTTATTATTTATTTTATTTCAGTTTGTTAACCGGGAAAGTCCATTGGGCCAAGGTAGCCTGTTTTCAATGGAGGCCCGAGGAGAAAAGCTCCAGACAGAAAGACAATATAAAATATATTAGTACAGCATATACAGCAACAATTTAACATTCAATATACAGAAAGACAATATAAAAACAGTGAAATATATGAGCCAAGTCAACCACTTGTAAGATATTTACAAAAACAAATTCATGTTCATTTAGTACAACATAATTTTAGACAAAGGAATTTAAGCAGTGGCAGAGATTGTGAGTAGGATAAAATAGAGATCGGTACCAGGATTCAGGTAGGATGGGTACAGGAGTACTCCCAGAGAGAGAAGAGGTGAGAATGGAGTAAGATTTTTAAGGGAAGGGAGATTCTGGGTAGTTCTAATGTGAGGGGAAAGAGAGTTCCATAATCTAGCAAGGGAGAATGATAGTAGTAGTTGCCCTGGTGTGTGTAAAGGCTTGTAAAGTTCCAAGAGGTTCTGATTTGTGGATCTAAGTGTTCTGTGTGGCTGGTGAAGTTTTAAGGAAGAGGAGAGTGATGGACAGTTAGAAGGTTTAAAAATGAGCTTGTGTGCTGTTGTTAGTTGAATGAAATTTAGGTAGCCTGGGAGTTCCTACCAGTTTGGAGCATGAAGGGAGTTACAATGATGAGTGGAGGATTTGGATCCTGTGGCAAACCTGGAAATGTTATTACATTTTTCGAGTATCTTAGAGATAGGGGATAGGATAGCAGTAGGGCGAAAGTTGGAGATTAAACAGTTGTTATCTCCTTTGTGGAGGGGGATGATGAAGGCTTTTTTCCAGAGGTGTGGTACATAGGACTCCTGGATGGAGCGATTGATTAGGATGCTGATGGGAAGGGCTATGCCATCAGCGGCTAGTTTGAGAAAGTTGGATGGAATGTCATCTGGGGCATTAGAACAAGGTTTTAACTTTAGTAGGAGCTTTTTTATAGTGTGGGTAGGAATGGATTTGAGAGTAAATGGGGAGGACTCAAGTTATTGGGGGTTGAATTTTTGGTTTCAGTTATGTTGGGGGGGGATATTGTTAGGGAAAGAGGAGGTGAGTTTGCCTATGGAGTCAATGAAAAAGGAGTTGAACTGGGTAGCTAGGTGGAGGTCAGGTGTGGCTGGGTCAGGGCAAGGGTTCTCTTTTTACCTGGGGATAGTATTGTTGCAATGCTACTCCAAAACATTTTGGGGTTGGTTTTATGATTATTTTGAAGTTTAAGATAGTAGGATTTACGGTCAGTGGCTATTTGTTTTTTTTACTTGATTTCGCAGTTGCTTGTATTCGGCAAGACAGTTGGGAGTTTTGCATTTTTGATAGTATTTCCAGGTTTTGTCTCGGCGATGCATAAGTAGTTTTGTGTCTTTGGTTAGCCATGGAGCTGTTTTGGATCTGAGTTTTTGGTTCTACAGGGGGCAAAGTGGTTAAGTATATCAGTGAAAATTCTATTGAAAAGTGAGGCAGCAGTGTCTAGAGGAAGGGACTTTAGAGGGTTTCGGTCTATCTGTTTTAAGGCATTAGAGAAGAGTAGGGGGTTGAAGTTCTGCATGTTGCGGGTAGTAATGTGTTTGTGCTGAAGAAGCAGGGTGGAAGGGGAATGGTGTATGTAGGCAGGGACATGGTCACTAAGGGAGTCAGGGAGAGTACCACTATCAGAAATTCGGTTTGGGTAGGAGACTAGTATCTAGTCAAATATGCTACCTGTGGTGTAATCTTTATTTGGTCTTGTAGGGGTTTTGATTAGCTGAGTGAATTGATATAGGTTGATGCTTTGAGAAGGGGTGGATGAGTCAATGGAAGACCAGTTAATGTTGACATTGACCTAGGATTACTGTCTCATTGCTTATGTTGGAAGTGAACCAGACAAGAATATTTTCCAGAAGAGGGATATTGTTACCAGGTGGTATGTACAGGGTGGCAATGCATAAAGTTTTATTGTTGTTTACTTTGAGAAGGGCGAGGGTTAGCTCGGCAGTGTCAAATGAGGGTATGGGCTTAGTATAGGGTGTCACTGTTAAGGAGGAGGAGGAGAAAAGTAAGGCTACTCCTCCACCTTTCTTTTGGGATCTGTCACTTCTTATGAGTTTATAGTTTGGGGGTGTTATTTTGGTATCTTTTGTGTGTGGATTTAGCCAGGTTTCTGTGATAGAGAGAATATCAGGTTTGTTATGGGAGATCCAGGCATGAAAGGCAGGTATTTTATTACAAAGGGTCCTGGCATTAAGTGTAGCAAGGAGATGAGATTTGTGGGGGAGGGGAGAGCTATGTGAGTTTGGTTTGGAGGTGGAGTTGTGTGAAGGGCCTGGATTAGGGTGTATGTCTCTAGAGCGGAGGAGGAGGATGACTAATTTTGAGTAGAGAATGGATAGGTATCTATGTTCTAATGGGTTATAGGTGTGGGTATCGGAACCTAATGAGGTTAGCTTGGTGGGTATGGAAAGTGGTTTACTAAACAGATCCGTCTTAGATAAATCCAATTTTTATACCTAACAAGAAAAATAGCAGAGTGAAAGCAAAGTTGTTATACCTGACAGGCTTTACTATGCCTTAGATTGCTGTGAAGGGAATTTTTTTTTTTTTTAAGTACCATTATTAAATTATCACTTGTGACACAGGCATATTTACAGTTACATAAAAGAAATCAAACTATATTAACAACTTCACATTTACAAGCATTCTATATCACATACATTGTCCTACACCATACAATCAAAGCAGCATTACATACATTGTTCAGTTCCTGCCTTCTCTTAAACCTCATTCCGCCTCCAAAACATTTTTTCTGCATGTACTGTTCCCACAATTTCCATTATTTTTCTATATAATGTACTCCTATCCCTTTCTAAAGATGCCACTTCCTGTTCTTTTGTCTCTGTTACAATATTCAATATGTCAAGTATAGCTGATTCAGACTTTGATTTTCATTTTCTAACAACTGTTTTTGGCAACCCGTACTATTAAACTTAACAAGACATTACTGTGTCTGGGCAATTCAAATCCTATATCCCAACTCAAAAAAATTCCTTAGTTACACTCTGCAAGCTCAGAATTCCTGACAGAGTCTTCTACGTGGAATTTTTTAAAGTCTGCCCTCTCATTACATGTACCCCTAACTGCAGTCACCCCTACCAGCAGAATTTCCTTTCTTCAATTTCATTTTGGCTTAGTTCTTAGTATACTTTCTGCTAATTTATGAATATAACATTCTCAGTTATGCATTACCTTTTGTTTAGTCTCTTCCCACATATCCTTAGCTGTCATAACAGAATCCTTTTTAATTCATACTCCTAGATATTTCATTTTATTACATCCCCATAAATATGGGTAGTGCTGAACCAATTCATGTGTTGGTACATAGTTTACAGCTATAGAATTTGTTTTATCTTCATTAATTTTATAACCTAAAAAAAACTGAACTCTCTCAGAATTTTCTACACCACTGAGATGTTCTTTTCTGGTTGCATCACGTACAAAGTAATACCATCTGCAAATAAAAGCCAACCTTTCTTGAACACCATACCAATTATATCCTTGCACTTCTGAGTCCTTTATTTTCTTTGCCAATGGTTGTTCTAAATATAACATAAATAACAAAGGGAAAGAGGAAGCCCCTGCCTGGTTACTCTGTTCAAACACAACTTATCGGAGAGGCATGCTCCCACTTTGATTTTTGCCACTGATCCCTCATATATCCTCTTAATTACCTTTAATACTGCATCAGGAAATGCAAATGCTTTCATTGCCCTGCTCATAAAATCCCAGCTTACTCTGTTGAATGCTTTCTCTGCATCAATACCCACCAACAACAGATGTATTTCCTTACATTCTGCTTCCTTATGGATCATTATTATTCTATTAATGCTGTCAAATGTTTGCATCCCTTCCAAGAAATCACACCGATCCATATCTATTAATTTTGGCATCACCTTTGCCATTCTTTTAGCCATTATAGACATAACTACTTTATAATCATGGTTTAAAAAGTACAGTTGTGTACACTTACCATAAATGTAGATGTTTGAGTGCATTCACTGTTGCAGTTATTACATTTGGGTTATTTGCTTGCAGGTAGCCCTCAGTCGGCCTGATTAACAAAGTCTTGGGTCCTGCGTCGGTTGCTGTCCCTTCTTCCATGACGTCAGGTCATCAGAAGTATAAAACATGCACCTGATGCCATTACATCAGTTTTTCTTGCCCCAGATGTCAGGTGCCCCCCTAATGGGAAGCAATTAAATATAAAAGTACAAAGATATACCGCTAACAAAAAAGCAAATACACCAAAAAGGCTTTTAAGCATAGTAAAGGAAAGTAGAGGTATAGCCAAAAGAAGTTGGGGGCTGGAGGGAGGGTAACCAGGACTGCAACAGTGAATAGACTCAGACATCTACATTTATGGTAAGTGTATACAACTGTACTATGTTCTTCATGTTTCACTGTTGCAGTCATTACATTTGGGTAGATTCCCAAAGCTATGGTTGGGAGGAGGAATTTAGACAGCATTAGGGCTAGCTATAAGGCCCTGCCAGACTGCAGTGGCAAAGCAGCTCTGGATTTAGAAAAAACTGGCAAATAATAATGCTTGGTGAAAGTATTTACAGAACTCCAGGTAGCAGCTTCTAGGATGTCCCTTGTAGGGATGCCTCTGAGAAAGGCTGTAGAGGTAGATGCAGCCCTGGCAGAATGAGGTCTAATCCCCTGGGGGATAGGTTTTCCATGGTGCTTATAGCAGAAATGAATGCAATGGCTTATCCATTTAGAAATGGTTTGCTTTGAAATAGACTTACTTACTTTGCCCCTGCAGCAAATGCCACCAGCAGTTTTTCAGATTTCCTTTGAGGTTTAGTCTTGTCCAAGTAGAATCTAAGTTGTCTGTGCACATCTAAGAAATGCAATATCCGTTCCCTTTTATTCTGTGGATTGGGAAAGAAGATTGGCAAATGAATGGACTGATTAAAAGCCACAGTGGATACCACCTTGGGCATGAAGGATGGATTGGTTCTGAGGGGACACCCTGTCCGCATGAAAGATGATGAAAGGCTCCACTGCCATAAGGGACTGTAATTCACATACCCTTCTAGCTGAAGGGATTGCTAAAAGGAAAGCTGTTTTCCAAGAAAGAAATTTTAAGTCTTCAGTAGCAGCTGGCTTGAAAGGAGGTAGAGTGAGTTTCTCCAAGACAAAGTTAAGGTCCCAGGCTGGGGATGGAGCTCTCCTGGGTGGTCTCAAAAATTTGGCCCCTCTGAGGAACTGCTTGAGTAGTGGATGAGAGAAGAGGGGAGGTTCGGTGTTACAATGAGCTGAAATGGCTGAGGCGTGGATTTTAATGGAGGAAAAAGACAGGCCCTTGTGAAGCATCTCAGTTAAGTATTGTAAAATCTGAGATAAACTGGGCACTACTGTGCTCATCCCTTGAGACTGGTTCCAGGCACAGGATCTTTTCCATTTTTCAGCATAAGACTTTCTAGTACTAGGCCTCCTTGTCTCTAAAATGATAACCATCACAGGGTTGCTGAGGGATGGTAAAGGAGAAATTAAGTAATTAGCCAGGCTGCAACGTTCAGTGTTAGAAGTTAAGGGTGCAGAATCTGGTTCTCCTGCTGAGACAGCAGGAAAGGAGTCTGAAGCAGGTGCCATGGAGATAACCGTGACACAATGCGCAGGAGGGGGTACCAGTGTTGGCGCAGCCAGTCTAGAGCAATCAAAATCATCCTTGGTTTGTCCTGTTTGATTTTTAGTAGTACTTTAGAGAGCAGAGGCAGAGGGGGGAAGGCATAGACTGATAGGCTTTTCTAGCTGAAGGACAGAGCATCCACTTTCCAGGCTTGTTTGTGGGGAGTCCTTGTACAAAATTTGTCCAATTGGTAGTTCTGGGGAGAGGCAAACAGGTCTGTATATGGGCACCCCCATTTGCTTGTCAACATGTTGAAAATCCTTGGTTCCAGTTTCCACTCGTGTGGGTCCATGAGGTTTCTGCTTAGTCCGTTTGCCAGTGTATTTAATTTTCCTGGCAGGAATTGAGCTTGTAGGTGCACTTGGTAGCTCAAGGCTGTGTTCCACAATGCCATGGCTAGTCTGCAGAGGGGGTAAGAATGTGTACCCCCTTGCTTGTTTATGTACCACATAACAGTGGTGTTGTCCGTCTTTACCATTAGTTGTCCTGGAAGAATGTGGTCCTTGAAGGCTGTCAGAGCATTCTGTACAGCTACCATTTCTTTTTGATTGATATGCAGGTGCATTTGACTTGGGTTCCATTTGCCCTGAATGCAATTCCCTGCCAGGAGAGCCCTCCATGCATAGTCTGATGCGTCTGTTGTTAGGGTTTGGGTGGCAAGGGGCAGTGTGAAAGGTTATCCCTTGTTTTGGTGGCAGGACTCTGCCCACCAAAGGAACTCTAGGCGTAGGCAAGGTATGATAGGAATCATTGTTTCTAGGTCTTAAGAATGTTGACACCAAAGGCTTTTTGGATACCACTGCAGTTTCCTCATATGCAGTCTTGCATATGGAATTAGAAGAATGCAGGAGGCCATGAACCCAAAGGCTTGCAGTATTTGCCTTGCAGATAGCAGGGTTTTTGTGGACACTTGTTTGAAATAGGTTGTCAAATGAATTTGTTTCTCTAGCGTGAGGTAAGCCATCTGGGAAGTTGCATTCAAGCTTGCTCCCATTAATATAATTTGTTGACAGGGTACCAGGTGTGATTTCTTTTTGTTCATCATGTACCCCAGACAAGTTAGAACCCTTTGTACAAAGGCCATATGATTCAAAAGTATGTCCTGGCTTTCTGCCTGAATTAGACAATCGTCCAGGTATGGGTATATTTGAATATTTCTTTCCCTGCAAAATGCAATAACTGGAGCTAGGCACTTTGTGAATACCCAGAGCGCAGTAGATAAGCCAAAGGGCAGTGCAGAGAACTAATAGTGCGTGTAGCCTGCTTTGAAGTGTAGGTATCTTCTGCAATATTCCCTGATTGTGATGTGCAGGTATGTTTCTTTTAAATCTAGTGTTGCCAACCAGGCATCTTTGCCTAGCATAGGAAGTAATTAGTGAAGAGTCAACATCTTGAATTTTGGAATCTCCAAAAAGGTTTAGAGTAGACAGGTCCAGGACTGGACGCCATGAATTGTCTTTTCTGGGTACCAGGAAAAGTCTCGAGTAGAAACCTTGTCCCTTTTCCTCTTCTGGTACCAGTTGAATAGCCCCCATTCTTAAGAGAAATTGTACCTGTTTTTGGGCCTCTGCCCACTGATTTAGGGGTAGGTCCGGCCACCTGTTTGTTGTTGGCAACGTGTGGAAGTGAAATCTGTATCCCTGGGACACTATATATAAACCCATTTGTCCTGGGTAATGAGCTCCCAATTCTTTGCATGAAGAGCAATCTTTCCCACCAAAGGGGCAGTCAGTTGATAAGTGCTTGGAAATTTTAAAATGAAGTCATTGAGACAGTTTACCATAGGGGGAGCCTTATTATTCCCAGATTTGGAAGTGGAGGCCCCCCACTACTTAGTTCTGTGTGTCCCCTGGGACTGAAACCTGGGGTTTTTGCTTTGTCTGAGTTTGGCTTGAGAAGACCTGGAAGGGGCTGGAAAGGACCAATTCTTATCGAGGGCCGGTGCCTACTAAATCTAGGAGGCTGAACTTGTAAAAAATCTATAACAGTTTGCATAGATTCAGCTTTATCTTCCATCTTTTTAAGAACTTCCTCAGCCTTGTTGCCAAACAGGTGGTCCTGATTTAAAGGAGCATCCAACAATGTAGCTTTAACATGATCAGGCAAATATTGCTCCTTAAGCCAAGCATGCCTTCTGAACACAGACCCAGTAAAAGCAGCCCTGCAAGAGGCCTATAATGAATCAAAACCACATTGTAAAGTATGTTTTCCAACTTGTTCAGCAGAATGCATTAAATCCTGCAATTCTTTATTTTCCACACAGTCAGGAATCAACATAATTTTCTGTTTAAGCAGTCCAATAACATGTTGCTGATACTTTAACATATGAAAAGTACAGTTTTGTACCTACCATAAATGTAGATGTTCGAGTGTTCACCCTGCTGCAGTCATCACACTTGGGCTGAATCCCAAAGCTAAGGATGGGAGGTGGAGTCAAACAGGGTTAAAATAAGCTAGTAGGCCCTGCAAAACTGCAGTGGCAAACCAGCTCTAGTCAGAGTATAGAGGTAAGTGATAGTGTTTGGTGAAGGTGTGCACTGAACCCAAGTTGCAGCTTCCAGAATATCCTTGGTTGGCACTCCCCTGAGAAAGGCTGAATATGTAGCTGTAGCCCTGGTGGAGTGGGACCTAACGTTAGCAGGTACCGGTTTCCCATGATGTGCTTGCAAACAGATCTATATCTGGGCGTCCCCATTTTTGAGCTATCATTGCAAATACTTGCGGATCTAGTTCCCATTCGTGTGGATCCATGATGTTTCTGCTTAGGTCGTCTGCCAATGTGTTTTTCTTTCCTGGCAGGAATTGTGCTTGTAATTGAACCTGGTAAGACAGTGCAGTGTTCCACAAGGTCATTGCTTGCCTGCATAGAGGGTAGGAATGTGTGCCCCCTTGCTTGTTTATGTACCACATTACTGTGGTATTGTCCGTCTTTATTATTAGTTGTCCTGGGTGTAGAAGGTCCTTGAAAGCTGTTAGGGCATTCTGTACTGCTAGCATTTCTTTTTGATTGATATGCAGATGCCTCTGATCTGTAGTCCATTTGCCCTGAATGCACTGCCCTGCCATGCGTGCTCCCCAGGCATAGTCCGATGTATCTGTTGTCATAGTTTGCCTGGCTGTAGGTAAGGTGAAAGGCTGACCCTTGTTGAGGTGACATGCCTGTGCCCACCATAGAAACTCCTGTTGAAGGCAGGGAATGAGTGGTATCATTGTTTCCAAGCTGTGGCTGTGCTGAGTCCATACACTTTTCAGGTACCATTGTAATTTCCTCATATGCAGTTTTGCAAATGGTATTAGTAGTATGCAAGATGCCATGAATCCCAAGGCCTGCAGAATTTTTCTTGCAGGGAGTTGGGTCTTTGTTGCCATTATTTTGAAATATTGAATCAGCTGTCGTCACTTGTCTGGCGTGAGATAAGCCATCTGGGCCATTGTATTCAAGCTGGCACCCAGGAATATTATGTTTTGTGAGGGCACTAGTTTTGATTTCTTTTCGTTTACTGTGTACCCTAGGCAACTTAGAAGGTGTTTGACAAATGCCAGATGCTTTAAAAGAATGTCCTTGCTTTCTGCTTGAATAAGGCAGTCGTCCAGATATGGGTATATTTGAATTCCTCTGTCTGCAGTATGCAATTACTGATGCCAGGCATTTTGTGAAGACCCTGGGTGCAGTAGGTAAGCCAAAGGGCAGTGCAGAGAATTGATAATGGGTTGAACCTGCAATGAAGCGGAGGTATCTTCTGCAATTTTGTCTGATAGGGACATGCAGGTATGCCTCCTTGAGGTCCAAAGTGACTAGCCAAGCATTCTTGCCCAGCATGGGAAGAAGCTGCTGTAGTGTTAGCATCTTGAATTTTGGTACTTGCAGAAAGGTGTTCAGAATTGAAGGATCCAGAATGGGTCTCCATGCTTTGTCCTTTCTTGGGACTAGGAAGAGTCTTGAGTAAAATCCTTGTCCTTGCTCTTGTGTAGGTATCTGTTGAATGGCTCTCATGTCCATGAGAGCTGCAATTTGTTTTTGTGCCTCTGCCCATTGATTTGGTGGCAGGTTTGGCATTCCTTTGATCCTTGGTAAGGTATGAAAGTAGAATCTGTATCCTTGAGACAATGTTTAGAACCCATTTGTCTTTTGTGATGATGTGCCAGTTGTCTGCAAAAAATGCTAGTTTTCCTCCCAAGGGAGTTGCCAGGAGAAATTTGCTTGGTAGTTTGAGGATAGAGTCATTGTGTTTGTCTTCTGCTAGCTTGGGGCCTGTCTTCTCCTCCTTTCTGGGTAGCAGTACCCCATTGGCGAGGTCTGTAAGGGCCCTGTGACTGACCTCTGCCCCTTGGGCGTCTGTCTTTGCCCCTCTGTGATCTGTCAGAAGCTGGAAAGGACCAGTTTTTTGTTGGCCAATTTCTGCTGAAATGAGGGCGTTGTACCTGCTAAAAATCCTTGACCGTTTGCATAGACTTTGCCTTATCCTCCATTTTCTTTAAAACCTCTTCTGCTTTGACACCAAATAATACATCCTGCTGTAAAGGTGCATCCAATAGTTTTGCTTTAACATGGTCAAGAAGGGTTTGTTCTTTTAACCAAGCATGTCTACGTATGACAGAGCCAGTAACAGCTGCTCTACAGGAAGCTTCCAATGAATCAAATCCGCATTGTAAAGTATGTTTGCCCACCTGTTCAGCTGCATGCAACAGATCCTGCATTTCCTTGAATTCAGACTGTTCTGAATGTGTGCTCATTTTTTGTTTTAATGGAGACATTAGGAATTGCTGATATTTCAACATGTGAAACTGGCAATTTAATGCTCTCATAGCCAGAGTTGCTGAGGTGTATATTTTCTTTCCCCATCTATCTAGGGCTCTGGAATCCCTTTCAGAGGGCACACGATTTTTAGCCATAAAAGCTTTAGCTCCCTTAGGACCCTGGGAAATTGTTTCTGGGTCAACTACAGGGCTTTTATAAAGGAATTTGTGTGAGTCAGGTATTCTGTGGTATCTGTCTGGTTTGGCTGGAGCAGGAGGTAGAAAGTCTGGATTTAAACTAGACTCCAAGTAAACATCATCCACAATATCTAAAACAGGAGGGATAGCAAGAGGTCTGTGCTGGGGTAGTAAAAGGAACTCTCTGAGCCTTTTCTTAGAATCTGAGTAATCCTGGCCTTCCCAGTGGAAATGTTCCCTCATGGTATGTAAAGTTTCCCCAAAGGAGTAGTCTTCAGGGGGAGATGCTGAGGGAATAGAGTCTTCAGCATCAGAGTCTTCATAAGGTGGAAAAGTGTAATCCTGTTCCTCAGAAGAATCTGAGGAGAGTGAAACCTGGTCAGAGGATGCATAATCCTCCTCTTGTCTTGGTCTTTTATCAGGAGGGGGATGGGAACCCCTGATAAGGGTAATCAAATCTTCAGCCATCTTAAGCATCTGTTTCTTAGGCATGGGGCCTTGAACTGTAGACTGAAGTACAGTTTTATTAGGTTTTAAAGGAGTTTCAAGCTTAGCATAAGATTTAATGGTGAGTGTAGTCGGTCTGAAGACACCTTCTGCAACCGAAGGTGTTTCCACTGCACCAGTGTCTACTTCTGCTCCAGTGTCAGAAGATGGCTGTGTTGGACTAGTAGGCTCCACTTGGGAATCCGCAGCTGTCTGGGGTTCCAGTTCTGTGGTCATCAGGGGCTGCGTAGGCGCCTCACTGAAAACTGGAGAACTGGCGACAGGCCCAGCTGAGGCCTCGGAGTCTGGCTTGTTCCTAGGCTGCCTGTCCTTATCCTTGTGTTTTTTATGTATGGCGGTCGTCGGCTGCTCCGACGGCATGATATAATTAAATTTCCTACCAAAGTAATGCCGTGCGAAGTCAAAACGGCGTTTGATATTTTGTTTATTAAACCTAGCACAAAACCGACAACCTGTGACGTCATGGTCTAGGCCTAGGCAAGGAATACAATAGGAATGGAAGTCCTTATGAGGTATTTGCTTCCCACAAGAAATGCAATTGTTAACTTTTTCTGACATCGGACTGAGGCAAGAAAATGTTCCCCAACGGGGTACTTAGCTTTATTGAAGACTTCGGACAGAAATTCAATCGAAAATCTCAGGTGTCAGCTGAGTGGCACTTGCAAACTGCTTCTGCTTCGGGCACCGCACGGCAAGAAAGACTGAAGAAAATGTCGTTGGATGCCTCTTTTATACCCCTGGCGCACTGACGTCAGGGAAGAAGCGACAGCAACCGACACCGGACCAAGACTTTGGAATTCGGGCCGACTGCGGGACCGCCTGACGGCAGGATAACCCAAGTGTGATGACTGCAGCAGGGTAACACGATGAACATCTGGCAGTTTAAAGCCCTAATGGCCAAGGTTGCAGAAGTGTAAACCTTCTTACCCCATCTATCCAGCGCCCTGGAGTCTCTATCAGAAGGGGTAGGATTATTAGCAGTAGAAGCCTTAATGCCCTTGGGCCCCTGTGAAATAGTCTCTGGATCTGCAATAGGGTTTTTAAAAAGGAACTTGTGGGACTCAGGGACCCTTAGTATCTGTCAGGTTTTCTGGGAGCAGGAGGCAGGGAATTAGGGGCCAAACTAGATTCCGAAAAAGCATCATCAACAATGTCTAGTACAGCAGGAATAGCTAAAGGGCTATGCTGAGGTAGAAGAAGGAAATCCCTAAGCCTCTTTTTTGAATCAGAAAAATCCTGGCTTTCCCATTGGAAATGCTCCCTTAAAATATGTAAGGTTTCCCCAAAAGAAAAATCTTCAGGAGGGGAAGAAGAGGGAATGGAGTCCTCTGCATCAGAATCTTGATAAGTAGATAAGGGCAAATCCAGATCATCAGACGAATCAGAAAAAACAGAATCCTGATCAGAAGATTCATAATCAACTTCAGTCCTAGGCCTCTTAGAAGGGGGGGGGGGTGGCTACCCCTGATTAGAGTTATTAGATCTTCAGACATTCTTACCATTTGTTTTTTAGGCATAGAGGCCTGAGCATGTGGCCTGGGCGTCAGTTTGTTAGGCATGGATCGAGATTTAGGCCTAAGTAAAGAAGGAGGTGTCGGTTTAATATGCAAGTCCGTAGGCCTGAATACACCCTCATAAGCCGATGCCTGCACAGTGGCTACAGACCCATCCAAGGTAGAGACATCTGCGGGTTCCACAGTTGAAGCATCTCGTGGCATACCGGACTCCGAATGGGTCTCAGTAGAGGCCTGCGAATCAGAAGTAGCGGGTATCAGGGGCTGCGAAAATGCCTCACTGAGTACCGGCGAACTGGCGACTTGGCGGTTTTGGACCTCGGTGGCCTGTCTCTGTCTTTATCTTTGCGTTTTTTCAGAATCACGGTAGTCAGATGGCTAACCGATGACATTTCTGGATAATTAAACCAAGAACTGAAATATTTAGAGGCGAAAATATACCGACGACGGATAGTGCGCTGATTAAATAAAGCACAAAACCAACAGCAAGGTACATCGTGGTCAGGGCCTAGGCAAGGAATACAGTACGAATTAAAATCTTTATGAGGTATTTGCTTTCCACAAGTAATGCAATTATTAACTTTTACTGACATCGGTAAGGAGCAAGAAAAGGTTTCCCCAATGAGGTACTTCGCTTTAGTTGAAGACTTTGGTTCTGAAACTCGAAAATGAAAATTTCAGGAGTCAGCTGATCGACACTTGCAAACTGCTTCTGCTTCGGGCACCGCACGGCAAGAAAGACTGGTGTAATGGCGTCAGCTGCATGTTTTATAACCCCTGACGACCTGATGTCATGGAAGAAGGGACAGCAACTATCGCAGTACCCAAGACTTTGTTAATCAGGCCGACTGAGGGCTACCTGCAAGCAGATAACCCAAATGTAATGACTGCAACAGTGAAACACGAAGAACATTTGAAATGGGCCTACACAAAGCTGGATTTTAAGTTTTTTTTCCTTCTTTAGATATTACAGCCAACACAGCTTTTTTACCACAATGTTGCTGTCTCCTCTCCTTTTAAAATTGGCTGTCATGGCTTAGTGGGCTAAGTACATTACTGTGGTTGACAGGGTCCATGGTTCGAGACTGGCTGCGCCTATTTTTCTGATGGACATCTGCAATAAATAAATTATATAACAAAAGGAAAAAACTGGGGTCAAGGACCACGAAGGAGCAGGTGCCCGATTAGAAGCAATCTCTTAGCCTGGACAAGCAAATAGGAGCACTAGTGAAATCCTCTAAAGTCAACTTAAGAGTCCAAATTGGCCACATCTACTAAAGACAATCATAAGGCCTTCTTCACATATGTCCGCAATCTCAAAGGAAGCACCCAGATCTGTTCAGAACAGGTGGTCAAGGACACCACATACACAAATGCTGTAGATATAGCCAATCTACTGGCTGACAGATTCAGCGAAACCTTCTCCCTTCTGTCCTCCCCATCAGTAAATCAGGACATCCCCAGTACCCCCCCTTATCTCTAGGGAACAGGTTATCACTGCCCTCTCAAAGGCAAAAAATACAGCCTACATGGGACCCGATGACATCCCAGGCTGCATCCTACATAAACTCAGGCATGAACTTGCAGTACCACTGCTCAAAGCAGTGACAAGTGGAATACCACAGGGTTCCGTCCTGGGACCTCTCCTGTTTGATATCTACTTCTCTGAAGTACAGGCTAACACAGAAAGCCTCTGGCTAATGAAGTTCACAGATGACTGCAAACTAGGAGCCATAGTCAAGTCCCCAAATGATGTGGACATCCTACAGAAGGGCCTCGCTGAGACAGATGCCTGGTGTCAGAGCCATGGCCTCAAGCTCAAGGCCAAAAAGTGCAGTGTCATCCCCTTTGGTAAAAACTCTGTACCCATGAACTACCACATAGGCAGCAATCTACTTAACACCGAATGTGTGATAAGAGACCTTGGGACCCAGGTGGACAGTAGTCTCTCCTTTGATAGTCACATCACCGCAGTAGTCAGGAAGTCGTCCTACATGGCACATTTCATCATAAAACGGTTCTCATCCAGGAAAAAAGAGGTAATTGTTCCTCTCTACTCAACACTCATTAGACCCATTATAGAGTACAATGCCCCTTTTGGAATGTACCTCACAAGACATCTGCAGCAGCTGGAAAGGCCACAGAAGTACCTCACAAAAGAGGATTACTGGCCTCAAACTAATGCCCTATACTGACCGTCTCAAAAAACTCCAGCTTTACTCCGTAGCATATCGCCTACTCCGAGGTGATCTCTGCCTAATATATAAAGCTATGTCAAACCCAGAGCTGTTGGACATGCTACACCTACAGAAATCCCAATACTTCCGAGCTACACGCTCTAGGGACCTAAACCTTGTCACCACAATAAACAGGACAAGCTGGAGGGATAGATTCCTGTCCCAGAGACTTCCCATACTCTGGAACAGGCTACCCATCTATGTCAAGCAAAGTTCTTCATTAGCACTCTTCAAGAAAAATCTTGATGAGTGGATGAGAAATAGGAAATACACCCCGGGGATCACTTCTGTGTCTCTGCTCACCAGTGGCACAGGAAAATAACTTTCTTGGGTGGCATAAGCCAGGGAAAGTACAGTTGTGTACACTTACCATAAATGTAGATGTTCGAGTGTATTCACTGTTGCAGTCATTACATTTGGGTAATCCTGTTGACAGGTTGCCCTCAGCCGGCATGAATTCCAAAGTCTTGGGTCCTGCGTCGGTCGCTGTCGCCCCTTCCTGACGTCAGGTCGTCAGGGGTATAAAAGAAGCGGCCGATGCCATTTTCTTTAGTTTTTCTTGCCCCAGATGCCAGGTGCCCCTTTTAAAGGTAGCCAAATTTTAGATATATATATAAAACAATAAATGCACCAATATAAATTTTACCTTCCTCTATAAGCAAATACACCACATAGGTTGTAAAAATCAGAGAAGGAAAGATAGGATCCATAGAAAAAAGGGGGATGGTGGGAGGGTAAACTGGACTGAAACAGTGAATACACTCGAACATTTACATTTATGGTAAGTGTACACAACTGTACTATGTTCTTCGTGTTTCACTGTTGCAGTCATTACATTTGGGTAGAGTCCCAAAGCTATGGTTGGGAGGCTGGAGCTAAACAGCATTAGGAGCGGCTATGAGTCCCTGCAGAACTGCAGTGGCAAAGCCTGCTCTGGATTTAGAGTAGAATGGCAGATGGTAATGCTTTGTAAAGGTGTGCACTGAACTCCAAGTAGCCGCCTCTAAAATGTCTCTGGTTGGAACTCCCATGAGAAAAGCTGCTGAAGTGGCTGCAGCTCTGGAGGAATGTGGCCTAATGCCCTTAGGCACTGGCTTGCCATGGTGTGAATAGCATAAATGAATGCAGTGGTGTATCCACTTTGAGACAGTCTGCTTTGAGATAGCCCTTCCTTGTGATCCCGCAGCATATGCCACTAGTAATTACTCTGTCTTCCTGAAGGCTTTGGTCCTGTCCAAGTAGAATCTAAGCTGTCTGTGTACATCCAAAGAGTGCAGAATTCTCTCCTCCTTGTTCTGTGGATTTGGATAAAAAGTTGGCAGATGAATAGTTTGGTTAAGAGCCACACTGGACACCACTTTGGGCATAAATGTTGGGTTTGTTCTCAGAGAGACCCTGTCTGGATATAAAATTATAAAAGGCTCCACAGCCATGAGCGCCTGTAGCTCTGAAACTCGTCTTGCAGAAGTAATTGCTAGGAGCAGAGCTGTTTTCCAAGATAAAAACTTTATATCAACAGTAGCAGCTGGCTCAAAAGAAGGCAGGGTGAGCTTTTCCAAGACATAGTTGAGGTCCCATGCAGGTATTGGTGATCTCTTTGGAGGCCTTAAATTTTTGGCTCCTCTGAGGTACTGCTTTAATAAAGGGTGAGAAAAAATTGGTGGCTCTGTATTGTAATGAGCCGAAATGGCAGAGGCATGAATTTTAATTGATGAAAAGGATAGGCCTTTGTCCAGCATCTCAGTTAAGTATTGCAAAATCTGAGGAATATTTTGTATAGTTGTATCTGTTCCTTGTGCCTGGTTCCAAGCACAGAATCTCTTCCATTTTCCAGCATAAGACTTTCTTGTACTAGGTCTTCTGGCTTCTAGAATGACATCCATCATAGCTTTGCTGAGAGGTGTTTTTTGTATGACTACATTATCCGCCATGCTGCCAGGTTTAATGTCCTGAGTTGGCTGTGCAGGATCTGATTGTTTCACTGGGACAGTAGACGAGGTAATTGAGGTAAGGTCCAAGCTGGGTAACGAGACAAGTTCCTTAGGATTGGATACCAGTACTGGCGGGGCCAGTCTGGGGCAATCAGTATCATCTTTGGTTTCTCCTGTCTGACCTTTAGGAGTACCTTGGGGAGGAGAGGCAGTGGAGGGAAGGCATATACTGATAGTTTTTTCCAGCTGAAAGATAGGGCGTCCACTTTCCATGCTTGTCTGTGATAAGTCCTTGTGCAGAATCTTTTTAGTTGGTAGTTGTGAGGGGAGGCATATAGATCTATGTCCTGGCATCCCCATTTCCTTGTTATCATGCTGAAGACTTGTGGATCCAGCTGCCACTCGTGGGGATCCATGAGGTTTCTGCTTAGGTCGTCTGCCAGAGTTTTTTCCTTTCCTGGCAGGAATTGTGCCTGCAAATGTACTTGGTAAGTCAAAGCTGTGTCCCACAATGTCATAGCTAGTCTGGAAAGGGGGTAAGAATGTGTGCCCCCCTGCTTGTTTATATACCACATGACCGTGGTGTTGTCTGTCTTTATCAGCAGTTGTCCTGGATGAAGTAGGCCCTTGAAGGCTGTCAGGGCATTTTGAACAGCTAGCATCTATTTTTGATTGATATGTAGATGCATTTGGTTTGAGGTCCATGTGCCCTGAATGCATCTTCCTGCCATGTGGGCCCCCCCCAGGCATAATCTGATGCATCCGTTGTTAGTGTCTGCCTGGCTGGGGGTAATGTGAATGGCTGTCCCTTGTTCTGTTGACAAGCCTTTGCCCACCATCGAAACTCCTGTTGCAGGCAGGGAATGAGAGTAATCACTGTTTCCAGGCTGTGGCAATGTTGAGTCCAAACACTTTTTAGGTACCATTGAAGTTTCCTCATATGCAGTCTTGCATATGGAATTAGTAGGATGCAGGATGCCATGAAGCCCAAAGCCTGCAGAATTTTTTTTGCAGATAACTGGGCCTTTGTTGCCAACATTGTGAAATAGGTAGTCAGTTGTCTTTGTTTGTCTGGCGTGAGATAAACCATCTGGGCAGTTGTATTCAAGCTTGCACCCAGGAATGTTATATCTTGAGAGGGTACTAGTTTTGATTTCTTTTTGTTGACTGTGTACCCTAGGCATGTTAGTAGTCTTTTCACAAATGCCAGATGTTGAAGAAGAATGTCCTTGTTCTCTGCTTGAATTAGACAGTTGTCCAAGTAAGGGTATATTTGTATTCCTCTTCGTCTGCAGAATGCAATTACTGGTACCAGGCACTTTGTAAAGACCCTGGGCGCAGTAGATAAACCAAAAGGTAGTGCAGAGAATTGGTAATGTATTGAACCAGCCTTGAATCTGAGGTGTATGCTGCACGATTGTCTGACTGGAACATGCAGGTATGCCTCTTTTAGGTCTAAAGTCACAAGCCAAGCGTTCTTGCCCAGCATATGCAGAAGCTGCTGCAGAGTCAACATTCTGAATTTTGGAATATCCAGGAATGTGTTCAGAATAGATAGGTCCAGTATTGGCCTTCAGGCCTTGTCCTTTCTGGGTACCAAGAACAGTCTTGAGTAAAATCCTTGTCCCCGCTCTTGCTCTGGTACTTGCCGAATGGCCCCCATGTCCATGAGGGATGAAACTTGTTTTTGTGCCGCTGCCCATTGATTTTTTGGCAGATCTGGCCAGCCGTTTGCCTTTGGCAGAGTATGGAAATGGAATTTGTAGCCTTGTGACACTATATTTAGAACACATTTGTCCTGTGTTATAATGTGCCAATTTTGAGCAAAAAGTGCTAATTTTCCCCCTAAGGATGCTGTCAGAAGATAAGTGCTTGGTGCAGGCAGGGGAAAGTCATTGGGACTGCTTTCTGTATGTTTGTGCTTTATCTTCTCCAGCTTTGGAGGTAGAAGCACCCCACTGTTTTGACCTATAAGAACCTTGCGCCTGGGATGTGCCCCTTTGAGGTCTGTCTGACACAGGAAAGGACCAATTTTTTGTAGGCCAGTGTCTACTAAACCTAGGTGGCTGTACTTGTAAAAACTCTAACAGTTTGCATAGATTTAGCTTTGTCTTCCATTTTCTTTAACACCTCTTCTGCCTTAGCACCAAACAAAGTATCATGCTGTAAAGGTGCATCTAGTAACTTAACCTTAACATGATCAGGCAGATTTTGTACCTTTAACCAAGCATGCCTCCTAATTACAGAACCCGTAACTGACTGCGGCCCTGCAGGAGGCCTCCAAAGAATCAAAATGACATTGCAAAGTATGCTTTCCAGCTTGTTCAGCTGCATGCAATTTGTGTCTTTCGGCTTTTCCCGGTTAGGGGTCTCCACAGCGGAACTCCGGTCCGCTAATGATTGGCAGTAGATTTTTTACGTGCCGAGTTTGCCAGCCCTGACGCACAACCTTCAACGAAGGTACGCCCCTTCACGCATGCCTCCACACAGAAGACACTCTAGCTGAGAATCGAACGGGACAACGTCTTGCTGTGAGGCGACAACGCTACCACAGCATCTTCAGCTGCATGCAATAAATCCTGCATTTCCTTGTTTTCAGCACATTCAGAATTTCACATAATTTTCTGTTTAAACAATCCCATGAGATGTTGCTGATACTTGAGCATATGAAACTGACAGTTTAAGGCCCTTATAGCTAAAGTTGCAGATGTGCAAACCTTTTTTCCCCACCTATCCAGTGTCCTTGAATCCCTGTCAGAGGGGGTTGGGTTTTTTGCTGTAGACGCCTTAACTCCCTTGGGACCCTGTGAAATAGTTTCTGGGTCAGCAGAAGGGTTTTTAAAAAGAAATTTGTGTGAGTCAGGAACCCTGTAATATCTGTCAGGCTTAACAGGAGTTGGAGGTAAGGAGTCAGGGGTCAAACTAGACTCTGAAAACACATCATCTACAATGTCTAACACAGGGGGAATGGCTAGAGGCCTGTGCTGTGGTAGTAAAAGGAAATCCCTGAGCCTCTTTTTTGATTCTGAAAAATCTTGACTTTCCCAGTGAAAATGCTCCCTCATGGTATGCAAGGTTTCCCCAAAGGAATAATCCTCAGGAGGGGATGCTGAAGGTATAGATTCTTCAGCATCAGAATCCTCATGGGGGGTAAAGAATATCCCTGATCAGAAGAGGAATCAGAAGAAATAGAAAAGTACAGTTTTGTACCTACCATAAATGTAGATGTTCGAAGATCCACATTGCTGCAGTCCTAACACTTGGGTAGTCCGCTGTCCCAGTCGGCCCGAATACCAAAGTATATGGCTGACGTCGGTCAAGGCGCATTAATCTGACGCCAGGACGTCAGGGTACAAATGCGCATGACCGACGTCATATCCTCAGTCTTTTCTTGCCCCAGATGTCAGAAGACCCTAAAAAGATAAGGCCCAAAACCAAAAAACACCAAACACTCCTGCACCAAATATATATATACAATATATACAAATTTACAAAAGTATAACCCCACCCACACAACCACCCCTACACACAGAGGGAAGGAGGGAGGGTAATTGGACTGCAGCAATGTGGATCTTGAACATCTACATTTATGGTAGGTACAAAACTGTACTATGTTCTTCATTCCACATTGCTGCAGTCCTAACACTTGGGTAGAATCCCAAAGCAGAGGTAAGGGAGGCTGGCAAATCATAAAGAAGCAGGAGCTGTCAACATGCCCTGCAAAATAGCCGTGGCAAAACCAGCCCTAGATTTAGAGTAAAGAGGAAGGTGGTAATGCTTAGAGAAAGTATGCACTGAACTCCAAGTAGCTGCCTCCAAAATATCCTTAGTTGCCACCCCTTAGAAATGCTGTTGAAGTGGCAGTAGCCCTAGTGGAATGAGGCCTAATCCCAGCTGGAATCTCCTTGCCATGATGGGAATAACAAAATGCAATGCAAAACCCAATCCACTTAGAAATAGTTTGTTTTGACACAGGCTTGCCCTGAGAATAAAGCAAAAGAAACAAACAACTGCTGAGACTGCCTAAAATCCTTAGTCCTGCTTAAATAATAACGCAACTGCCTGTGTACATCTAAAGTGTGCAAAATCTTTTCCCCTTATTTTGGGGATCTGCATAAAAGTAGGCAAATGAATAGTTTGGTTTAAAGCCACACTAGAAACCACCTTAGGCATAAAGGACGGATTAGTGCGTAATGATACCCTATCCTTATGGAAAATCAAAAAGGCTCAACCGCCATAAGGGCCTGCAATTCAGATACCCTTCTTGCAGAAGTAATGGCCAACAAAAAGCAGTCTTCCATGACAAGTATTTCAATTCAGCAGTAGCCGAGGCTCAAAAGGTTGTAGAGTAAGTTTCTCCAACACAAAATTGAGATCCCAAGCAGGAGTAGGAGCTCACGTGGGGGTCTTATATTCTTTGCCCCTCTAAGAAATTGCTTGAACAAAGGATGAGAAAACAATGGTGGGTCACAATCATAGTGAGCTGAAATTGCTGCAGCATGAATCTTTATGGAAGAGAAAGACAAACCTTTGTCCAATAACTCAGTAAGATATTGAAGAGCCACACTCAAATTAGGCTCAGAAACCTTCAAATTCTTTGCTGCACTCCAAAATAAAAATCTCTTCCATTTTTCTGCGTACACTTTCCTTGTACTAGGTCTTCTGGCTTCCATAATCACATTCAAAACTTGTTGAGGAAGTTGAGACCTGCTATGTTTCAAAACAGAATATGCCAGGCTGTTAGATGAAGAGAGTGAAGCTTGACATTGAGTAGATGACCGTCCCTCTGAGACAATAGGTGTGGACTCAAAGGTAAAGGCCATGGAGGCTTCCTTACCAGACTCCTCAGTAATGGGTACCAGTGTTGCCGAGGCCAATCTGGAGCTATTAAAATCATCCTTGGCTTGTCTTGTCTGACCTTTAGGAGTACCTTTGGAAGAAGAGGCAGAGGTGGAAAGGCATACACATGAAGATTTTTCCAACTGAAAGAAAGAGCATCCACCTTCCAAGCTGTGTGATGAAACCTTTTCGCAAAACTTTGGCAGCTGGTGGTTTAGTGGAGAAGCGAACAGATCTATGTCTGGAGTTCCCCATGACACTGTCAATTTCAAATACATGAAGATCCAGTTTCCACCGTGGGGATCCATGATTTGCCTGCTTAACACATCTGCTAAGGAGTTCTGTGCTCGGCAGAAACCTTGCCTGAAGAGTAAGTTGCAAGCTGAGCGCAGTCTCCCATAAAATCATTGCTTGCCTGCATAGAGGGTAAGAATGTGTTCCCCCTTGTTTGTTGATGTACCACATGACAGTTGTGTTGTCTGTTAGAATCAACACCTGCCCTGGAAGAAGTAACTCCTTGAAAGCCATTAATGCAAACTGGACTGCTAACATCTCCTTCATGTTGATATGTAGATGCTGTAGTCTGGCAGGCCACTTGTCTTGTACCCACTTTCCATTCAGATGAGCTCCCCAAGCTATATCTGAGGCATCTGTCGTTAGAATCTGACTCGCCTCTGGCCGGGTCACAGAGAGTCCCTTGTTTAGGTGACATTCCTGAGCCCACCACAAAATTCCTTTTGAATGCAAGGTATTATTTGAATGACAGTGTCCAAATCCTGGCAGTGCTGTGTCCATACATTTTGAGATACCATTGCAGCTTCCTCATATGCAGTTTGGCATTGGGAAGCACCAGAATACAAGATGCCATGAACCCTAAGGCTTGAAGGACTGTCCTTGCAGTCAGCCCGGACTGAAGAGATAGTTGATGGAAGTAAAGGGAAAGATTCTTTTGTTTGTCCGGGGTTAAGAAGGCCATCTGGGTTGCTGTATTCAGTCTCACACCCAGAAAGCACATGTCTTGAGAGGGTACTAGACTGGACTTTATTTCGCTCACAGAATACCCCAGGCATCTTAGCACTGCTATCACATATTCCAAATGCTGTAAAAGGTCTTCCTTTTCTTGAGCCAGAATCAGGCAGTCGTCCAAGTAAGGATAGATTTGTATTCCTTTTAGCCTGAAGTAAGCTATCACTGGAGCCAGAACCTTTGTGAATACTCTGGGCAGTAGATAAGCCAAAGGGCAATGCAGAGAACTGATAATGGGAATTCCCAGCTCGAAAACGCAGATACTTCCTGCAACTTAGTCTGATAGGTACATGAAGGTAAGCCTCCTTGAGATCTAAAGTTACCATCCAGTGATCTTTGCCCAGCAGAGGTAAAAGCTGTTGTAACGTCAACATTTTGAACTTGGGAATGTCCAGATAAGTGTTGAGGATAGATAAATCCAAAATTGGTCTCCACGTGTTCCCCTTCTTTGGTACTAGGAACAGGCGAGAATAAAATCCTAGGCCTCTTTCTGGCATAGGAAACGGCTGAATGGCCCCTATTTGGAGTAACAGAGAAATTTGCTTGTGAGCCTCTTTTCTTTGTAGCGGAGGAAAGTCTGGCATGCCTTTGAAAGGCGGCAAGGTATGGAAATAAAACCTGTAACCGTGGTGAATGATATCCAATACCCATTTGTCTTGGGTAATTAAACTCCAATTTTCTCTGAAAAGTGCCAGCCTTCCTCCCAAAGGTGCTGCCAGACGAGAAAGCACTGGCAGCTGAAAAGGCAGGTCATTGGGTCTGTTTACGAAAGGACTGACCCCTGCCCTCACCAGAAGACTGAGCAGGTGAACTCCCTGTTCTAGGCCTAAAAGAACCTTGAGCTCTGCCCCTACCACGTCTAGACCTACCCCTAGACTGGGAATCATAAGCAGGATATGTCCACCCCTTAGTAGGCCAATTTCTACTAAACTTTGGAGGCTGAACCTGCAAAAAATCTTTAACAGTCTGCATAGACTTAGCCTTGTCCTCCATTTTCTTTAAAACTGCTTCCACAGGAACCAAACAACACGTCAGACTGTAATGGAGCATCCAAAATCCTTGTCTTAACATGCTCAGCTAAATTCTGATCCCTCAGCCAGGCGTGCCTACGAAGAACAGAACCAGTGGCAGCCACCCTGAGAGGCCTGCACAGCATCAAAACCGCATTGCAAGGAATGCTTACCCACCTGTTCAGACACATGAACTAAATCCTGCAACTCTTTACACTCAATACCTTCCGCCAGAGCATCTACCTTAGACTTCAATTGTGAAAGGAGATAATTTTGATATTTTAACATGTGGAACTGGCAATTCAAAGCCCTCATGGCTAAAGTGGAAGAAGTATACACCTTCTTTCCCCATCTATCCAAAGCCCTCGCCTCTTTATCAGGAGGAACAGGATTTTTAACAACAGAAGCCTTAACACCTTTAGGCCCCTGAGAAACAGTTTCTGGGTCTGCCCTAGGACTCTTAAAAGATACTTATGAGCTTCAGGCACCCTATAATACCTGTCTGGTTTAACTGGGGCAGGAGGCAAAGAATCAGGGTTCAGGAAGCCTCTGCAAAACATCTTCCACCACATCCAGAACAGGAAGTATAGCTAAAGGCCTATGCTGGGGTAAAACAAAACTCCCTAAGCCTCTTCCTGGAATCAGAGAAATCTTGACCTTCCCATTTAAAATGCTCCCTCATGGAATGATGAGTCTCTGAAAAAGAAAAATCCTCAGGAGGAGAAGCCGAAGGAGTAGAATCATCCACATCAGAATCAGAATAAGGAGGATACTCCTGCAAGTCTTCAGCGGAAGACTCAGAAGCCTCCGAACACTGCTCAAACTCTCAAACTCAGGTTCCACCCTAGGCCTCTTATCAGGAGGGGGCATAGAACCTCTAATCATAGTAATCAAATCTTCTGCCATTTTAAGCATATGTTTCTTAGGCAAAGATCCGAAGAACTAGGAGAGACCCCACGGAAGCTAAACCTGGCCTGCCTCTCAAAGAAGCCTTGGAAACAGAAGGGGAGGCCTAACCACCTTAGGAAGGGAGGGAGAACAGCCACCTGAGAAGCCCCTTCAGCCTGGCCTACCTCCTGAGAGGACACATCTTGTAACAGTAAAGTCTCTCCTGAGACTCCAAAGAAACTTCAGGCAGAACCACCGGCTCCACTGAGCCTTCTAAAGAACCGACGACCGGGACTGACGGTGCTTCCAACCTAGGCTTTGCTGCTTTGTCCTTGCGCTTTTTGACGAAGCGGCCGGAGTATCCGACGGCATTTTAAAATTACAACGCTTCCCAAAACTAACCTGGCACAGTCTAATCTTCTCTTTATAGTGCGTTTGTTAAATCTAGCACAAGAGCGACATCCAACAACGTGCTCAGGCCCTAAACAAGGTATACAAAAAGTATGGTAATCCCTATGAGGTATCTGTTTCCCACAAGAAATACAGTTATTCACTTTTTCTGACATCCGGTTAAATACTGAGGCAAGAAAAAACCAAAATATTCCCCAATGGGGTACTTAGCCAACTTTGATTCGGTCTGAAACTCCGACTTCAGAAAATTTCAGAACGCCAACCTGCACTCGCAAAACTGCTTCTGCATCGGACCATGCGGCAAAAAAGACTGAGGATATGACGTCGGTCATGCGCATTTGTACCCTGACGTCCTGACGTCAGATTAATGCGCCTTGACCGACGTCAGCCATATACTTTGGTAATTGGGCCGACTGGGACAGCGGACTACCCAAGTGTTAGGACTGCAGCAATGTGGAATGAAGAACATCCTGAAGATTCATAGTCAGTCTCTTGCCTAGGCCTCTTATCAGGAGGGGGAAAGTACAGTTTTGTACCTACCATAAATGTAGATGTTCGAGTGCTAATACAGCTGCAGTCATAACAGATGGGTTCTCCTGCCATCAGGCGGGTCCTCGGTCGGCCGAATTCCAAAGTCTAGGTCCGGCGTCGGTTGCGGTCACTTCTTCCCTGATGTCAGTGCGACAGGGGTATAAAGGAACCAGCCGACGCCATTTTCTTCAGTTTTTCTTGCCCCAGATGTCAGGTGCCCCCAGAAGGAAGGCAATACATACATTTGTGTGATAATGCAGTGCAATATAATCCAAATACAGTAGTTGCAAGCAAATACATCATAAAAGAACACCCCAATCAGGTTGTAAGAGGATGTGTTAGCCTATAGGCCTGTCCCAAGTGGGGAAGGAGGGAGGGAAACCTGGACTCAGCTGTATTAGCACTCGAACATCTACATTTATGGTAGGTACAAAACTGTACTATGTTCATCGTGCATACAGCTGCAGTCATAACAGATGGGTAGAATCCCAAAGCTAAGAAAGGGGTGGTAGGCACTAGGTGGAACTAGGAGGAGCCAAAATGCCCTGCAAGACTGCAGTGGCAAAGCCTGCTCTAGATTTGGAGTATAATGGTAGGTTGTAGTGCTTGGAGAAGGTATGTACAGAACTCCAAGTGGTTGCTTCCAAAATATCCTTGGTAGGAACTCCTCTGAGGAAGGCTGCAGAGGTGGCTGTGGCCCTGGTGGAATGAGTTCTAATGCCTGTAGGAACAGTTTTGCCATGAAAGGAATAGCAAAAGCGTATGCAGTGGGCTATCCATTTTGAGATTGTCTGTTTGGAAATTGGCTTCCCTTGAGCTCCTACCGCATAGGCCACAAAGAGCTGTTCTGATTTTCTGAAAGGCTTTGTTCTGTCCAAATAATAACGCAGTTGTCTGTGGATGTCCAAGGAATGTAGTAATCTCTCCCCTTTGTTTTGAGGATTAGGATAAAAAGTAGGTAAATGTATGGCCTGATTTAAAGCTACCCTGGATACCACTTTAGGCATAAAGGACGGGTTGGTTCGTAAGGAAAAGTACAGTTTTGTACCTACCATAAATGTAGATGTTCGAGTGCTAATACAGCTGCAGTAATCACAGATGGGTTTTCTGCCGTCAGGCAGTCCCTCGGTCGGACGAATTCCAAAGTCTTGGTCCGGCGTCGGTTGTCGTCGCTTTCTCTTCTGACGTCAGTGAGGCCAGAGTATATAAGACACAGCCGACGCCATGTTCTTCAGTCTTTCTTGCCCCAGATGTCAGGTGCCCCCAGAAGGAAGGCAAAAGATAAATTATGCTTATATGTGTATACATGCAATGCAATATAATCCAAAATCAGTGGTTGCAAGCAAATAAACCATAGAAGGATAACCCAGTCAGGTTGTATGAAGAGATTGTTAGGCCCCATGCCTTTACCAAGTGGGGAAGGAGGGAGGGAAACCTGTACTGCAGCTGTATTAGCACTCGAACATCTACATTTATGGTAGGTACAAAACTGTACTATGTTCATCGTGCATACAGCTGCAGTAATCACAGATGGGTAGAGTCCAAAGCTACGCACAGGGTGGTAGGTACTAGGAGGAACTGGGTTGAGCCAGAATGCCCTGTAAAACAGCAGTGGCAAAGCCTGCTCTGCTTCTGGAATATAAAGGCAGGTGGTAGTGTTTTGTGAAGGTATGTACAGAACTCCAAGTGGCTGCCTCCAGAATATCTTTGGTAGGAACTCCTCTAAGGAAGGCTGTAGAGGTAGCTGTGGCCCTGGTGGAGTGTGATCTGATACCTGTAGGAACAGATTTCCCATGATAGGAATAACAAAACCGTATGCAGTGGCCTATCCACTTTGAAATAGTCTGCTTGGAAACTGGCTTCCCTTGAGCCCCTACAGCATAGGACACAAAGAGTTGTTCTGATTTCCTGAAGGACTTTGTTCTGTCCAAGTAGTAACGTAGCTGCCTATGGATGTCTAAAGAATGTAGCAGCCTTTCCCCTTTGTTTTGAGGATTGGGGTAAAAGGTAGGAAGGTGTATGGCTTGATTTAAAGCTACCCTGGATACCACTTTAGGCATAAATGATGGGTTGGTACAAGGGAAACCCTGTCCTGATGGAAAATGAGAAAGGGCTGCACTGCCATGAGGGCCTGTAGCTCGAAACTCTACGAGCTGAAGTGATAGCCAGAAGGAAGGCAGTTTTCCAGGACAAATATTGCAAATCTGTTGGGGCAGCTGGTTCAAAAGGAGGCAATGTTAATTTTTCTAGTATGTAATTAAGATCCCAGGCTGGTATTGGTTGTTTCCTTGGTGGTCTAATATTCTTAGCCCCTCTGAGGAACTGTCGTAAGAGTGGGTGAGAAAATAAAGGAGGATCCGTGTTGTATTCTGCAGAAATGGCTGAGGCATGGATTTTTATGGAAGAAAATGAAAGTCCACTGTTCAGCAGCTCAGCTAGATACTGTAATACCTGAGGCAAGTTCAGTTTTCTAGGGTCCTGGCCTTTTTTCTCATTCCAAGAACAAAACCACTTCCATTTTGCGGAGTAAGCTTTTCTAGTAGATGGCCTTCTGGCCTCCAAAATGACATCCTGCACCTCCTTGGAGAGTAGGGTCTGTTGTGGTGTTAAGGAATTTTCCATGCAGCAAGACTGAGTGTTTTCAGCTGGCTGTGGAGAGTTTTGTATCTGTGCTGATTCAGCAGAAGAGGCAGGGACCAGGGAGGAGTATGTGTTAGGCTCCTCAGCAGTGGGTGCCAGTGTTGCCGTGGCCAATCTGGAGCAATCAGTATCATCTTCGGTCTGTCTGCTCTTGCTTTCAAAAGTACCTTGGGCAGAAGAGGCAGAGGTGGGAATGCATAAACTGTCCATGCTGTCCAACTGAATGAAACGGCGTCCACTCTCCAGGCCTTTGGATGAAAGGTCCTTGAACAAAACGTTTCCAATTGATGATTCCTGTGGGAGGCAAAAAGATATATGTCTGGCCTCCCCCACACTTGGGTTATTTCTGTAAACACCTGAGGATGCAACTTCCATTCGTGTGGATCTGTCATATTTCTGCTTCATTTGTCTGCCAGCGTGTTTTCCAATCCTGGCAGGTACTGGGCTTGAAGTTCGATTTGCAATTCCAGAGCCAAGTTCCAAAGAGTCATGGCTAGTCTGCACAAGGGGTATGAATGTGTTCCTCCTTGTTTGTTTATGTACCACATTACTGTGGTGTTGTCTGTTCTTATCAGTAATTGTCCTGGATGCAGGAAGTCCTTGAAAGCTGCAATTGCATTTATTACTGCTAGCATTTCTTTTTGATTGATGTGAAGGTGCTTTTCTTTTTGGGACCATTTGCCCTGGATGCACCTGTCCATCATGTGCGCCCCCCAGGCGTAATCTGAGGCGTCTGTTGTGATAACTTGCTTTGCTTGAGGCTTGCAGAATGGGAGGCCTGTGTTTGCTTGACATGCTTGGGCCCACCATAGAAATTCCTTTTGCAAACATGGGATTATTTGTATTATTGTTTCCAAACTGTGACTGTGTTGAGACCATAGGTTTTTTAGGTACCATTGAAGTTTCCTCATATGCAGCTTTGCACATGGGATTAAAAGAATGCAAGATGACATGAATCCCAGAGCCTGCAGGATTTTCCTTGCAGTAAGCCTGGTACTTTTTGCTAGTATTTTGAAGTAATGAGATAGTTGCCCCTGTTTTTCTGGCGTAAGATAGGCCATCTGGGTGTTTGTGTCCAAGTTGGCACCCAGGAAAGTTATTTTCTGAGATGGTGTTAGCCTTGATTTCTCTTTGTTGATTGTGTATCCCAGAGAATGCAATAACCGTGTCACATATGCCAGATGTTCCAGAAGTATGGGTTTGCTGTCCGCTTGGATCAGGCAGTCGTCCAAATAAGGGTAAATTTGTATCCCTTGAAGTCTGCAGTAGGCAATCACTGATGCCAGGCACTTTGTGAATACTCTGGGCAGTAGATAAGCCAAAGGGCAATGCAGAGAATTGATAGTGGATTGAACCTGCAAGAAATCTGAGGTATCTTCTGCAGCTTTGTCTGATTGGGACATGCAGGTATGCCTCCTTGAGGTCCAATGTTACCAGCCAAAACTCCTTGCCCAGCATGGGAAGAAGTTGCTGTAATGTGAGCATCTTGAATTTTGAGTGCAGTAGAAATGTGTTTAGGATGGATAAGTCCAAAATGGGTCTCCAGTCGGTTCCTTTCCTTGGTACCAGAAAAAGTCTTGAATAAAACCTTGACCTTGTTCGTGAGTAGGTACCTCTTGAATAGCTCTCATGCTTATGAGCTTTGAAATTTGTAGTTGTGCCTCTGCCCTTTGATTCTGTGGCAGGTTTGGCATGCCTCTCATTTTGGAAGAGTGTGAAAATGAAATTTGTAGCCTCTGTTTATAATGTCCAGGATCCATTTGTCTGTTGTGACAATATGCCAATTGGCTGCAAATAATGCTAGCTTTCCTCCCAGAGGTGCTGCCAGCTGAGACGTGCTTGGCATGGAAATGCGGGAGTCATTGGGTTTGCTTCCTGTATTGTTGTGCACTGTCCTCGCCACCTCTTGGTGCTGGAGTTTGCCATTGTCGCCTCTATATGATCCTTGTGATTGCCCTCTGCCCCTTGTGTCTGTATCTACCTCTTTGGGGCTTGTCAGTGGCTGGAAAGGACCAGTTTTTTGAAGGCCAATTTCTGCTAAAACGTGGTGGTTGGACCTGTAAAAAGGCTTTGACAGTTTGCACAGATTTGGCTTTTTCTTCCATTTTCCGTAGTATCTCCTCAGCATTAGTACCAAACAGCACATCCTTTTGTAAAGGAGCATCTAGAAGTTTAGCTTTGACATGATCAGGCAAGTTTTGTTCTCTAAGCCAAGCATGTCTGCGAATGACTGATCCTGTAGCAGCCACTCTACTTGAAGCCTCTAGGGCATCATAACCACATTGTAAAGTGTGCTTACCCACTTGCTCTGCACTATGCATCATATCCTGTAACTCCTTTAAATCTGGTTGTTCAGGTTGAGACATTTTATTCCTTAATTGTGACAACAGGAACTGTTGATATTTAAGCATATGAAACTGACAATTTAAGGCCCTCATGGCTAGGGTGGCCGAGGTATATACCTTTTTACCCCACCTTTCTAAAGATCTTGACTCCCTCTCTGCTGGAAGTGGATTCTTGGCAGTGGAGGCCTTCAATCCCTTGGGGCCTTGTGAAATGGTTTCAGGGTCAGCATTATGGCTTTTGAAGAGAAATTGGTGAGAGTTGGGTACTCTGTAATACCTATCAGGTTTGACTGGCGCAGGAGGCAGAGAATCCGGGTTAAGGCAAGCCTCCGAATAAACATCATCAAGTATGTCCAAAACGGGGTATCGCCAGAGGTCTGTGTTGAGGTAACAAAAGAAATTCCCTAAGCCTTTTCTTAGAATCTGAAAAGTCTTGGCCTTCCCAATGGAAGTGTTCCCTCAAGGTGTGCAAGGTTTCCCCAAAGGAAAAATCCTCAGGAGGAGATACAGAAGGGATGGACTGTTCTGCATCCGAATCCTCAAAGGGGAGTAAGAGTGTTCCTCTGCATCAGAATGTTCTGATAAAATGGATCCCTGATCAGAAGAGGGAGAATCTTCCTCCACTCTGGGTCTCTTGTCTGGAGGGGGTTGAGAACCTCTGATAAGAGTAATTAAATCCTCAGCCATTTTAAGCATCTGTTTTTTAGGCATGGGACCTGGAGATGGGCCCTGTGCAACAGGCCTCTTGGGGTGCCTGGCTGCTTTGGATTTAGTAAAGGCCTTAATAGAAAAAGAAGATGAGGGTCTAAAGACACCGTGGGTGGAGGTGGACCTGTCCACATCAGTAGGCTCAACATTAGCAAAGGCTTCGGTGGTTGAAGTCTGGGAAAGGACCGAGGACCCAGCGGTCTCGGGTACAGAGGACACCGCCAAAGGAGTGTCGTCGGTAGTCAGGGACTGCAAAGGTGTCTCGCTGAGAACCGGACCACATGTAGCCTGTTTTGGCGTGGTGTCGGCGGGGACCGCGGGCCTCGCGTGTCGGTCCTTTTCCTTGCGTTTTTTGGACAAAACGGTAGTTGGAGTGTCCGACGACATTTTATAATCAAAAGCTTTACCAAAATAGTGTTGGGCGAACTCCGCCCGATGCTTAATAGTGCGTTTATTGGAGGTAGCGCAAAAGCGACAGCCCGAGACGTCGTGGTCTGGGCCTAAACAAGGTATGCAGAGGGAATGGAAATCCTTATGCGGTATTTGCTTTCCACAAGAAATACAATTATTAACTTTTTCTGACATCGGTCTGAGGCAAGAAAAGTTTCCCCAACGGGGTACTTAGCTTTAATGAAGACTTCGGTTTCCAAAATTTTCGTAATTCAGGAGCTGGCCGACAGGCACTTGCGAACTGCTTCTGCTTCGGGCACTGCACGGCAAAAAAGACTGAAGAACATGGCGTCGGCTGTGTCTTATATACTCTGGCCTCACTGACGTCAGAAGAGAAAGCGACGACAACTGACGCCGGACCAAGACTTTGGAATTCGGCCGACCGAGGGACCGCCTGACGGCACAAAACCCATCTGTGATTACTGCAGCTGTATGCACGATGAACATCTGTCCTGATGGAAGATGATAAAAGGTTGGACAGCCATGAGAGCCTGTAGTTCTGAAACTCTACGAGCTGAGGTGATAGCCAGAAGGAAAGCTGTTTTCCAGGACAAATATTGCAAATCTGATGAGGCAGCTGGCTCAAAGGGAGGCAAGGTCAGTTTTTCCAGAATGAAATTAAGATCCCAAGCAGGTATTGGTTGTTTCCTTGGAGGCCTTAAATTCTTAGCCCCTCTGAGGAACTGCCTTAGGAGAGGGTGAGAGAATAAAGGTGGATCAGTGCTGTATTCTGCAGAAATGGCTGATGCATGGATTTTGATGGAGGAGAAAGAAAGTCCACTGCTTAGCAGTTCGGCCAAATATTGTAGTATTTGAGGTAAATTCAGTTTTCCAGGATCCTGGCCCTTTTTCTCATTCCAGACACAAAAACGTTTACATTTTGCGGAGTAAGCTTTTCTAGTTGATGGCCTTCTGGCCTCCAGAATGACATCCTGCACCTCCTTGGAGAGTAGGGCCTGTTGTGATGCTAAGGAATCTTCCATGCGGCTAGATTGAGTGTTTTTAGCTGGCTGTGAAGAGTTTTGAAACTGTGCTGAGTCAGAAGAAGAGGCATTAGAGGCAGGGTCCATGGTGGGGAATGCGTCAGGCTCCTCAGGAGTGGGTACCAGTGTTGCCTTGGCCAGTCCGGAGCAATGAGGATCATCTTTGGTCTGTCTGCTTTGGTCTTTAATAGAACTTTGGGCAGCAGAGGAAGAGGAGGGAAGGCATAAACTGTCATTAATGTCCAACTGAAGGAAAGAGCGTCCACTCTCCAGGCCTTTGGATGGAAGATTCTTGAGCAGAATTTTGTCAGTTGATGATTCTTGTGGGAGGCAAAGAGATCTATGTCTGGCCTTCCCCATCCTTGGATTATTTCTGTAAAAACTTTTGGATGCAATTTCCATTTGTGTGGATCTGTCATATTCCTGCTTAGGTTGTCTGCCAGCATGTTTTCCTTGCCTGGCAAGTACTGTGCTTGTAGTTCCATTTGTAAGTCCATGGCCATGTTCCAAAGTGACATGGCCAGTCTGCATAGGGGGTAAGAATGTGTTCCTCCCTGTTTGTTTATGTACCACATAACTGTGGTGTTGTCCGTTCTTATCAATAGTTGACCTGGTTGTAGAAGGTCCTTGAAAGCTATAATAGCATTTATTACTGCTAGCATTTCTTTTTGATTGATGTGAAGGTGCTTTTCTTTTTGGGACCATTTGCCCTGAATGCACCGGTCTGTCATGTGCGCCCCCCAGGCGTAGTCCGAGGCGTCTGTTGTGATGACTTGATTTGCTTGAGGCTTGCTGAATGGAAGACCTGTGTTTGTTTGACATGCTTGAGCCCACCACAGAAATTCCTTTTGCAGACATGGAATTAGTGGTATTATTGTTTCCAAACTGTGGCTGTGTTGAGACCATATGTTTTTCAGGTACCATTGTGGTTTCCTCATATGTAGCTTTGCACATGGGATTAGTAAGATGCAAGATGCCATGAATCCCAGAGCCTGCAGGATTTTCCTTGCAGTCAGCCTGGTGCAATTTGCTAGTGTTCTGAAGTATTGAATTAGTTGCCCCTGCTTCTCTGGCGTGAGGTAGGCCATCTGGGTGTTTGTGTCCAAATTGGCACCCAGGAAAATAATCTTCCGAGAGGGTATTAGCCTGATTTCTTTTTGTTGACTGTGTATCCCAGAGAGTTCAATAACATTATTACATAAGCCAGATGTTTCAGAAGAATGTGCTTGCTGTCCGCTTGGATCAGGCAGTCATCCAAATAGGGGTATATTTGTATCCCTTGAAGTCTGCAGTACGCAATTACTGATGCCAGGCATTTCGTGAATACTCTGGGCGCAGTAGATAAGCCAAAGGGCAATGCAGAGAATTGATAATGGGTTGAACCTGCAAGAAATCTGAGGTACCTTCTGCAATTTTGTCTGATTGGGACATGCAGGTATGCCTCCTTGAGGTCCAATGTTACCAGCCAAGACTCCTTGCCCAGCATGGGAAGAAGTTGCTGTAGAGTGAGCATCTTGAATTTTGGTACGAGTAGAAATGTATTTAGGATGGATAGATCCAAAATAGGTCTCCAATCTTTTCCCTTCCCTGGCACCAGAAATAGCCTGGAATAAAAACCTTGACCTTGTTCGTGCGTAGGTACCTCTTGAATAGCTTTCATGTTTATGAGATCTGAAATTTGCCCTTGTGCCTCTGACCTTTGATTGTGTGGCAGGTTTGGCATGCCTCTCATTTTTGGAAGGGTGTGAAAATGGAATTTGTAGCCTCTGTTTATAATGTCCAGGATCCTTTTGTCCTTTGTGACAACATGCCGATTTTTTGAGAATAATGCCAGCTTTCCTCCTAAGGGGGCTGCCATTTGAGACCTGGTTGGCATGCAAAGAGGAAAGTCATTGGGTTTGCTTTCTGAAAGATTGCGAGTTGTCCTCACCACCTCTTTGTGTAGGAGCTTGCCATTGTCTGCCTCTATACGATCCTTGGGATTGTCCTCTGCCCCTCGGGCGCCTGTATCTGCCTCTTTGGGGTCTGTCTGTGGCAGGAAAGGACCAGTTTTTGGAAGGCCAATTTCTACTAAAACGTGGGGGTTGAACCTGTAGAAATTCTTTCACAGTTTGCATTGATTTAGCCTTTTCCTCCATTTTCCGTAATACTTCCTCAGCATTAGCATCAAATAGTACATCCTTTTGAAGAGGGGCGTCTAGTAATTTAGCTTTGACATGATCAGGCAAGGCTTGTTCCTTGAGCCAGGCATGCCTACGTATGACTGAGCCTGTAACAGCAGCTCTACATGAGGCCTCTAGAGCATCAAAATCACACTGTAAGGTATGCTTACCCACTTGTTCTGCACTATGCATCAAATCCTGCAGCTCCTTCAAGTCTGGTTGTTCAGGTTGTGACATTTTACTTTTCAATTGTGATAACAAAAACTGTTGGTATTTTAGCATATGAAACTGACAGTTTAAGGCCCTCATGGATAAGGTAGCCGAGGTATATACCTTTTTTCCCTACCTTTCTAAGGATCTGGAATCTCTCTCGGAAGGCAATGGATTTTTGGCAATGGAGGCCTTAACTCCCTTGGGGCCCTGTGAAATGGTTTCTAGGTCAGCAGCATGGCTTTTGTATAGAAATTGGTGTGAGTCAGGAACCCTGTAGTACCTGTCAGGCTTAACTGGAGCTGGAGGTAGAGAGTCCGGGTTAAGGCAGGCCTCCGAGTAAACATCATCTAGGATGTCCAAGACAGGAGGTATAGCCAGAGGTCTGTGCTGGGGTAACAAGAGAAATTCCCTGAGCCTTTTCTTGGAATCCGAATAATCCTGGCCTTCCCAGTGGAAGTGTTCCCTTAAGGTATGCAAAGTTTCCCCAAATGAGTAATCCTCAGGGGGGGATACAGAAGGGATGGACTCCTCCACATCAGAGTCTTCAAAAGGGGAGTAAGACTGTTCCTGATCATCAGAGTGTTCTGAAATAATGGAGCCCTGATCAGAGGAGGGGGAATCTTCCTCCACTCTGGGCCTTTTGTCCGGTGGGGGCTGAGATCCTCTGATTAGAGTAATTAAATCCTCAGCCATTTTAAGCATCTGTTTCTTAGGCATGGGGCCTGGAGATGGGCTCTGTGTAGCTGGTCTCTTAGAGTGCATGGTTGCTTTAGACTTGGTGAAAGCCTTGATGGAAAAAGAAGAAGAAGGTCTGAAGACATCTTTAGTGGAGGTGGACCTATCCACATTCTGTGTTTCAACGCCAAGAGTGGCTTCGGTATCTGTAGTCGGGGTGTGGGCCGAGGAGCCTCCGACCTCGGGCACAGGAGACACCGTCAAAGATGTGTCGTCGGTAATCAGGGGCTGCGTAGGCGCCTCGCTGAGAACTGGACCACGTGTAGTCGGCTTTGGCGTGGTGTCGGTAGAGGCCGCGGACCTCATGTGTCGGTCCTTGTCTTTGCGTTTTTTAGACAAAACCGGAGTCGGAGTATCCGACGACATAGTATAGTTAAATGCTTTCCCAAAATAATGCTGGGCGAACTCCGCCCGACGCTTAATAGTGCGTTTGTTGAATGTAGCACAAAAGCGACAGACCGAGACGTCGTGGTCTGGGCCTAAACAAGGTATACAGAGGGAATGGAAATCCTTATGCGGTATTTGCTTCCCACAAGAAATACAATTATTAACTTTGTCTGACATCGGTCTGAGGCAAGAAAAGTTTCTCCAACGGGGTACTTAGCTTTTAAGAAGACTTCGGTTTCCAAATTTTCGTAATCTCAGGAGCTGGCCGACCGGCACTTGCGAACTGCTTCTGCTTCGGGCACCGCGCGGCAAGAAAGACTGAAGAAAATGGCATCGGCTGGTTCCTTTATACCTATGTCGCACTGACGTCAGGGAAGAAGCGACCGCAACCGACGCCGGACCTAGACTTTGGAATTCGGCCGACCGAGGACCCGCCTGATGGCAGGAGAACCCATCTGTTATGACTGCAGCTGTATGCACGATGAACATTGGGAACCCCTGATCAAGGTAATCAGGTCTTCGGTCATCTTGATCATCTGTTTTTTGGTCACAGAGGCCTGTACACTTGGCTCTTGAATTTGTTTCTTTACTTTAGAAACTGCTTTAGTCTTTGTCTTTGAGGCTAATGTCATTTTAATGTAAAGATGTTGTGGTCTGAATACACCCTCAGAAGCCGGTACCTGGTCAGCAGCTCCGGACCCATCTGAGGGATTAACGTCCGAGGCTCCAATACTTTGAGTATACAGCAGCCTGGCCGACTCCACGTGGGAGTCGGTAGCGGCCTGCGACTCTAAAGTAGTGGGTGTCAGGGGCTGTGAAAGCACCTCACTGAGAACCGGTGACTGGCTTAGGAGAAGCTTCGTCATCGGTTTTGGACCTCGGTTGTTTTTCTTTATCCTTTTCTTTGCGTTTTTTATGAACTCCGGTAGTCGGATGGCAATCCGACGACATTTTAGGATAATTAAACCTGCTACCAAAATACTTTAAAGCAAAAGAATACCGACGCCTAATAGTGCGTTGGTTAAATCTAGCACAAAACCGACAACCAAAAACGTTGTTATCAGGGCCTAGACAAGGAATACAGTAAGAATGAAAATCCTTATGAGGTATTTGCTTTCCACAAGTAATACAATTATTAACTTTTTCTGACATCGGTCTGGAGCAAGAAAAAAATTTCCCCAACGGGGTACTTAGCTTTATTGAAGACTTTGGTTCTGAAACTCAAAATCGAAAATTTCAGGAGTCTGCCGACCGGCACTTGCGAACTGCTTCTGCTTCGGGCACCGTGCGGCAAGAAAGACTAACGAAAATGACATCGGCCGCTTCTTTTATACCCCTGACGACCTGATGTCAGGGAAGTGGCGACAGCGGCCGACGCAGGACCCAAGACTTTGGAATTCAGGCCGGCTGAGGGCAACCTGCCAGCAGGATTACCCAAATGTAATGACTGCAACAGTGAAACACGAAGAACATCCTTATTGGCTAGGCTTACGTAGGCCCTTGGGCCGAAAGCTTAGTACCTACCTATGAACCTATTAGGCACCCTATTCAACCAAAGCCTGAGTACCGGCTTTGTCCCAGCTGAGTGGGCCACTGTCATCCCTATACACAAAGGTGGAGTGTCCACACATCCAGGAAATTACAGACCCATCAGCCTAACTAGTCTGATTTGCAAGGCCATGGAACGGATTATCATGGACCTCATTAACAGAGACATTGGCAACCTCCAAACACTCGACCCCACACAGTTTGGCTTTGTTAAGGGGAGGTCATGTCTGTTAAATCTGGTTTACTTCTTTGAGACAGTCACCAAAGCCATGGATAAGGGGAAGACAGTGCACAGTGGCTACCTTGACCTGGCCAAAGCCTTCAAAACTATTTCCCACTCGGGCATAGTAGATAAACTCTCTCAACTAAGCATCAATCCATATGTTACCAGATGGGTAGCAAACTGGCTCACTGATAGAACCCACAATCAAAATAGGGGAAGCCATCTCAAGCAGTAGACCCGTAACGAATGGCGTAACCCACAGATTGGTCGTGGGGGCCTCTGTTATTCGGGATATAATTCTCTGAGGTGCAGGCAAAAACTAGTGGGCTATGGCTGACCAAGTCTGCAGATGACTGCAAGATGGGCGCAGTCATCAATTCCCCAAGTGATGTGGATGTCCTCCAAGAGGGTCTCACCCAAACAAATGACTGGTGCCAGAAACATAGCCTCAAGCTGAATGCCAAAAAATGCATCATCATCCCCTTTGGGGAGAGTGAAGTCTCCACATATTATCACATTGATAACAACATCCTAAGTACACAATCAGTAGTGAGGGATTTGGGCACCCAGGTTGATAGCAACCTGACTTGACCACCATGTTGCTTCTGTTGTATGGAAAGCTTTCTACATGCTCCACCTCATAAGTAAGGGTATCTCATCCAGTGACAAAAAGGTCATAACATCCCTGTATTATTCCCTTATAAGGCCAATTATTGAGTACAACGCACTGTTCGGCATATACCTCACAAAGCACATGCAGCAGCTGGAAAGACCACAGAGATTCCTCACCAGGAAAATCCAGGGCCTCAAACATCTACCCTACGCAAATAGGCTAAAAGCCCTATCCCTGTACTCGGTTTCATACAAACTCCTCAGAGGTGACCACTGTCTGGCATACAAACCAATCTCAGACTCCGCCTTGATCGGACTGCTGCATATCCACAAGTCAAGCTCCACTCGAGCAACCTGTACGCACAACGTCAACCTTGTCTCTGATATCAATAGGACTTGAGGCGGGACAGATTTGTGTCCCAGAGACTCCCCCATCTGTGGAATAGACTCCCTCTCCATGTCAAGCAGAGTAACTCATCATCTCTTTTTAAGTGCAAACTGGATGGGAAACAGAAAATATACCCCTGGGATTCCACCTGTGTCCCTGCTGAACAGGGACTTTGGGTGCTGACTGGTCTAAACATGGGCTAAACTCTTGGCTAGGCTTATAAGGGCCAATAGCCTAGTAACCTCCTATGATCCTACGAAAATACTGTTAATCTTTTGTCACTTTCTTCCCTCCTAGCTTCTAATCTTCTACAGGAATATCAAATATTCCTGGAGACTTTCCTGCAGATTGTTTATACAACACCATTTTTATTTCATCTCCTCCCTATCTTAACTGCTAATTGTTAAGACTTATCTACCCCAGCCTTGGCATATTTAAGTCTTCCATAAATATTTAAATTTGTGCTTTTTCTTGATTTCCCTACTTCTCTGCTTTATACAAATTTCCATAAAATGTCCAAAATATCTCTAATTACCTGTATAGGATATCTGGATATTTTTCTTGTCCTAAGTTTGGCAACAACGCCTTCTAGTTTCTGTAGCCGAAATCTTTGTGCGGAAAGCTTCTGTGGTCTGGAGTTAAACAGCACTTTTTATAAACTCATGCATATTATTCAGGTACTCCCTTATTTTCTCTTTATCACTCTGCAATTGCCCATCTTGTTGTTCTGTGAGATACCCCTTATTCTGTAATACTTTGACCTTTGTCACCTTCTCTAAATAATTCTTGTTACTTCTTAACCACAGCTCTTTTTAATTAATTTCTACCCTCATTTTTAAACTTCACTTTTATCCCACTCAGAAGTTATAATTTCTGGAATACTTCTTCCCTAACAACACCCAAATAGTTTCTACTATACATTCTTTAAATTCTTCTCTTTTTAACAGGTATGTGAGGAAAGGCCAGTGTCTCATCCTTACTTCATTACCCTGTGTTTTTATCTTCGTAATTACTGGTGCATGACCTGAAACAGTTACTGGACGAGTGTAAAATGTTTTCAATTAAATGCACATGCTCATGTGAAATACAATTTCTATCTAGCCTAGCCCAGTTACTGTACCTTGGGAAATAATATATAAATTCTCTCAGAGTTCCTACTACTGAATTCACATCTTTCATACCAAACATTTTCATAAATTTCTTCAGAAATCACCAGACAGGAAATTTCTTCAGAAATCTACCCCGTTTTGTTGTATTTTCACTTCTAGGCTCACGGATACATATTCACTGTCGCAAATCAAATTTCAGGTCCCACCTATAAGTAATTTTCCCTGCTAACAGCTGATTTTTTCCCAATTTTTTAAAGCTCTATAATAGCAGTTTTAGGTGGAATATAAATACACACTGACATAATCCACCAAGAATACAACAAGCCTATAGACCACTGCATCATGTGGGACAAGACTGTTGATCACCAAAGTGCCTACGGTTTACTTCCCATCTTTGGATTAGTGTTACTGTTTTACTTTTGCTGACAGAAAAAGCAAAGGAGTACTGTACCCCATCAGTGTGAAAATGTGGTGAGACCTGCACTACTAGTAGCTAGACAGTAGCCAATTAAGGGAATCCCCACTACTTATCACTCTTAACAAAGCTAATTATTTCTTTTTTTCTTTTCACTAAGTACTGCTTGACTGGCAATGCCCTGGATAGACCTTGTGTTGACATTTTTCCAGTAAAAGCATCCTTGAAATTTCACCAACATCAAGTTGCACACAGGGTAACCAGTTTGCAGTGACAAACACTACCTCAGAGTTGTAAACCAAATACTCCTGACTTTACTTTATATTCTCACTGCAACCTTCTAATCGATAAAAGATGGCCTACAGCCATACATATGAACTTTCCCAATATCTCTGTTACCAGCTTGGTGGATATGGGCATTTTGAGGCAATGTAGAAATCTCCTCATGTTTACTGACAACCAGCTAATTCTCAAAAAAACTGATAAGGTTATGTGACAGATGTATTTACACAATGTCATTGGAGGCAAAGCTCTCACATAAAAGCACTCATTATGTCAATCAGGTTGTCAGTAATACACATACTGCACCCATCACACACAGTACGAAGAGACACAGGTCCATATATGCTGAGGCACTTAAATGTAGCCCTTTTAAACCCCAAAAATCTCCTAGATGGAAGCACACATAACAAAAACTCTCAGAAACACCACATTTCAAAACACACGCTGTATCAATCGATACACAGAGCCTGTATTTCTAAGCTCATAATGCAAGCCACCACACAACCCAACATTCTGGTCACTGAAGACTCCACTGTGAGATGCACACTAATGTCCCTCTCACTAAGCTGAGTAAGGAGATACTCACTACTGTCAGCTGGTCATCAGGGGACAGGATCTGCCACATTATGCACCCACTCAGGTTACTGGACCACAAGTACCAGTATGACTCAGTCAAGGTATATCTGGGTGTAAATGACCCAAGACATACTGTTCCAAACTATATGAGGCATCATGGAGCTCTTGGAATGTGTGTCCCAGGCTGATATAAGTCTATCACTGAGCAGCATTCCACTTTCTCTAAGGATAATACCACAACATGAACAGATAACTGACCTTTTAATAAATGGCTTAGTTTCTGATGACATTGTAAGAGTGGTGCACTGTTTATCAGCATGGAAGAAGATGGTCAGCAAACCACACTGCTTTGCCAGGGATGGTCTTCATCTCTCCCCTCTAGGCCTTTTGAACATTTGCTAACATGTTGTCCACCCCCACAGTGCCTTTTTTAAGCAATGTCATGCTGAAAATACTTTGACACAGTAAATCAAAACCAAGAAAACACTGATGTCTATACAGTCATTCAGACATGGTTTAAAACCACAAAGGCACCTCCCAGCAGTGCAAGACTATAATGCCTTCCACACATTTAGACCAGCTACTTACTACACAAACAGGGACTAAAGGTGGACGTATTTTGATTAACATCAAAAATAAATATACCTCAAGGCTGGTCAAACAGGATGATGTACCTGAGGTTCTTCAAGTTCAAACCACCAAGGGCAAAATCCCATAACACCTCCTTGCGAGCTACTGGTTTCCCTCTATGACCAAGGAGACCCATAAGTATTTAATAGTACTGAAAACACTCATCACCCAACCTAATGCCACATTTATGGGCAATTTTAATTACCCCACTATTAACAGAGAATTATACAGAAAACCAAATATGTGTAGGTACAGATACTCCTGGGATTTTGTAAACACAAATGCCCTGGACCTGATTGTTACTACACCAACCAGGGGTGCAAACATACTGGATGTGGTCCTCACTAATATGGAAGAACACTGTACACTTTTAGTTTAATGTCCTCTCTGGTAAGGTCAGAATACAAAATAGTTTCCTTTGAAGTAAAAATAAAACCCAGAAACCCAGCTAATCCTGGAATGTTCAGAACTACTCCAAGACTAACATTTTCATATTAAGTGATAACCAGACCAAATTTCAAGACCCCCCCCCCCAAATCCTGAGAACACTGCTGCCTACGTGGAGCTGTTCACAGAAACCCTACACAAACATGCTAATAGCAGCATAGAGGCAGCTGTACGCACCAGGAATAAGTACAAAACCAACTAAAAGAAAAAAGTTACCCTTGTGGAAACACAGCATCAATAGTCTGTTCAACAGAAAGAAGAAAATCCTATCAAAAATTAGGAGGTGTAGCACCCAGCATGCTCTCAACAAACTAAACAAAAAAAATTAAAGGACACAAAGTTTACCAAAGCCAGACGTGGGGGAAAATGTGGCCTCCTAGGCCAAGAACAACCACAAATCATTATATAGCTATGTCTGCAATATCAATGGCAATACACAATTGTGTGAAGAGCTCACTGTTAATGGAACCACCTACAGTAAGTCAGAAGATATAGCAAACTTACTGAAGACAAATTAATCTTTAACTTTACCCCTCCCTTTTCCCAAGCCTCTCCTTTGGAAATGCCATCAAATACAATTCCCCCCCACACTATCACTATAGAACAGGACCATTAATAGGTTCATAGGTGTGTACTAGGCTAATGGCCTTGGAGCCTTTACAAGCCTAGCCCATAGGCTTACTTTGGCATCGTAGAAAAACCAAATGCTTCGCAAGTTGAGTATGCTCGGCCAAACCATAACCTCATAAAACACCAGAGGCCAGCATGTGCAGCTTATAAATACTTTTATTAAAGACTGGATGTCAATAAGGCATATAACAAATCAAACCGGTTTCGGCTATGTAGCCTTCATCAGTGAAAAAGCATTAGACATCCTGAAAATCTCATTACTATTTATAGATACCATCAACCAATAGTAATATGGTATGGTCCAACCCTAAGGCCGGTTTCCCTTAATAATGAAACGAGTGTCATCACCATCTGAATATTACAGTCAAAAATAATAACATATATATTCTAACCATAAGATAAATGAACAACATAAAACAATGAACATAAAAAAGATCCCTGTGAATAATGTACTAACTTATACACTTGTTAAATGTACACATAAACAGCTATCTAAACAAACTGTTGTAAAAGAGACTGAAAACCAATTACCACTTATATAGACCAGTATAGTTTTGAATATTCAAAATTGCCATATGTTACTATGGATAATACAATAAAATATAAAAAACAACTAGTCACAAAGACAATAACTTGCCTGTATATGGCCCATTTCTTTACCAGATCCATGATTTAAAGACATTATCTAATCACAATGATATATACCATGAACATAATTTGAATATATCTGATCCAATGGTTATAAAACCAAACGAATATTGTGTCTCATGAACATGAAAAACATTATCAAGTTCATGTCTATTTCAATGTTAACACATATGCTATGTTCAAACCATCATATTTTATGTATCAGATAATTTTGAGTTTATAAGTGATCATTCAACCCAGGGGGAAATAAGGCACCAAGATGAATAATCCAATAGTTTCTTTGTGGTTCAAGATACTGTGCCACCCTTGTTGGTTACTTATGTCTCCCGTTATTTTGTCTATGATTATAAACATAAACTTGGCATTATGATGTTTAAGTGTGTGTCTGTACAAAGCATTGGTTTCCTTTTTATTTTTTATGTCACTTTTATGTTCACCCATCCTAATTCTGAGTGATCGTGATGTTTGTCCGATATAAAATGCTGAGCATTGACACTTTGCCAAATAAATAATCCAGGTACTGCTGCAGTTACCAAAAACTCTAATATCATAGACCCTGCTTGTATTGGTACTGGTAAACTGTTTCAGTTTACTAACTTGATTACAAGATGCACAATGACCACATGGAAATGTTCCCACAAGTTCATCCCCAGATATTGTCAACTGTTTGTGAATAGCACCTCCACTTTCCTTGTGTTTATAGTGTGAAAACATGGCTCTTAAATTCTTGCCCCGTCTATATGAAAATTGGCATTTCGGGCCCAAGATATTTCTTAAATGATCATTTGCTAGTGATATATTCCAGTTAGAATCAAGAATGTTTCTAATCACATTGTGATTCCTATCAAATGTGGTGACAAACCTTAATGAAGACTCTACACCTAACGGTTGACGTTTCTTATATTCCAATAATTTGCTTCTATCTTGGTTGTCAGACCACATACTAGCTGATATTATATCTGATTGGTGATAACCTCTATCTAGAAATCTGTTTTGTAGATCCTGTTTCGCTATCCCAAGGTCTGTCTGGGATGAACAAATACGTTTAATTCTCAAAAATTGAGAATTTGTTATGTTGCGGATGGTGTGGCGTGGATACATACTAGATGCATGCAATAAGGTGTTATATTGTGGATATTTCCTGTATGTTTTAGTACTCAAAGTATGGTCATTATTCCTATACACTGTAACATCCAAAAAATCAATAGTATTGAGATCATATGTAATAGTAAATACTATACCCCAAATGTTACTATTCAAATATTCCACAAATTCCTGCAAGTACGCAGAATCCGCACGCCACACCATCCAACAGTCATCGAGATATCTACGCCAGATATCCATTTCAACCATGTATGTGTTATGCAGTGGGTTGTATATTATGCACTCTTCAAGGTACGCCATAAATAGATCTGCATATATGGGGGCTGCCTTTACTTTGGCATCGTGCCACCCGACCTTAGTTCCCATTGCCTCTGTCAAGTAGAGCCACTGGAGTGATCCCCATGGCCCTCTGTAAGGCCAAGAACACTGCATCAATGGGCCTACACAACATCTCATGCTCACTTCTAAAGAGCAAGAAACATGACCTATCAGGCTCCCTGGAATCACAACTTAATGGTAGCCTCCAAAAAAGCTTTGTGCCTCACGAATTGAGAACAGCAACAGTCATCCCTCTGCATAAAGGCAGGCCAGCTACAGACCCATATGTCTCACTAGTCTCATATGCAAAGCCATGGAAAGAATCATCATGGAAATTATCAGTAATGGCACAAGAAAGAGACTAAACAAAAGATAATACAACAACTGAGAAAATGGAAGCTGTGTTATATGGATATGGAGAGCAAGATACAAGGAGTTAAAATGTTTTTAGACCCTATAGTTTTATACACAGGTCAGGCATATTTTTATCAACCAGAGGAGAAGCTGTGGATAACAATTAATAAAAAGCTGAAGGATTTTATCTGGGAGGGGAAGACAGCAAGAGTCAAGTGAGAGAAGTGATTCTTCCAATTGAACAAAGCGGTTTGGGATTACCTGATTTGAAGGGGTATTTCAGAGCTACACAGTTAAGGCTCCTATACATACTACAAGCAGAAACCTATAATTTAAAGTGGAAAATTATGACGATGAAATGAGAGGTGGGGGCTCAAGAAATGAGGACAGACAAGGATTTCAGATGAAGATCCTTGAAGAGAAAAATAAGTTATGTTCTTACCATAACGTTCCATCTGAGTAGTAGACTTCATTCTTCTGCACATATGGATATACGGATCCGATTCGGATCCGAGCCGGCAAAACTTTTCAAGCATCAGCTCCGAGCTCCAAAGCTCCTCCCTTACCTATATTACATCACTTCCTCCTATCTATCCCCAGATCAAGTTTGCTGACACTAAGTGGCAACATAACCACAATCCTAAACAGGAAAAACCTGAAGAGTGAGGGGGATGGAGGGAGGGAAGGTCCAGAAGAATGAAGTCTACTACTCAGAGGGAACGTTATGGTAAGAACATAACTTCTTTATCTGAAGTAGTTGACTTCATTCATTCTGCACATATGGGACAGAGTCCCCAGCTACTATTATTCCTGGGAGGCCCTTATGGAAGGATACTTCTGAGCACCGCAGAGCCAAAGGATGCTCTCCCTCTAGAAATGAGATCCAATTTATAATGAGAGATGAATGTGTGCGAACTGGCCCAAGTTGCTGTTGCACAGATATCGTCTAACGGAACTCTTGACCAGAAAGCTGCAGAAGTGGCCATTGCTCTAGTGGAATGAGCCTTCAATACACCAGGAGGAAATAAACCTTTGTCTTTATAAACCTGTGCAATACAGAGAGTGATCCACCTTGCTAAGGACATTTTCGAAACCGCTTTGCCCAAAAATGGTTTTGAAAAAGAGACAAACAATTGATCCGACTTCCGGAAGGGTTTAGTCCTATGGAGGTAAAAACGAAGCTGTCTATGGACATCCAATAAATGAAGCTTACGTTCACCTCTATTTTGGAAATTTGGGAAGAAGACTGGCAAATTTATAGATTGATTAATATTGGCTGCGAAGGACACCTTGGGAAGAAAGGAAGGGTTCGTACGCAGCGAAACCCTATCCTTGTGGAAAACCAAATAGGGGGGCAAGGAGGATAAGGCCTGCAACTCAGAAACTCTCTTGGCTGATGTGATGGCGACCAAGAAGGTTGTCTTCCACAACAAAAACTTCACTGGAACTGAACCGGCTGGCTCAAAGGGGGGAGAGGTCAAAGCCTGAAGGACTAAAGTCAGATCCCAGGGGGGCACCGTTTCTTTAACTGGTGGTCGCAATAAAAAAATGCCCTTCAGGAAAGCTTTACACAATTTGGCAGAAGCCAGCGCAACCTTATTTACACCCACATGAAAATTAGAGATGGCAGACAACTGAACCTTGATGGTAGAAGCACTTGCGCCTGCTCGAAAATGATCGGCCAGAAAATCCAGAATGACCGGAACAGGGGCTGTAAACGGGTTCAGATTACGCTGAAAGGCCCAAACACAAAAACATCTCCACTTGCTATTGTAGAGTTTCCTAGTGGAGGCTTTAAGAGAAGCTACCAGAATATTCTTAACAGGGGACGAAAGTCCGGGAGTCCTGATGATCATGGGAACTGGAGCAGCCATGCAGTCAGCTTGAGACTGTCCAGGTTGGGCAGGGGCAAGCCCGACGGGTGAGAAATCAGACCCGGGCATGGACCTAGAGTCCATGGAGGAGCCAACAGGTGAGACCATAGGAAGGGAAGCCACACTTGACGCTGCCAGAAGGGAGCTATGAGAATGACTTTGCCCTGCAGCCGGCAAGCTCTCTGAAGGAACTTGGGAATAAGAGGTAACGGGGGATAAGCATACTGTAGCCCGGGAGGCCAAGCATGGACTAGAGCATCCCTGGGGACATCCCTGGAGGGGGGAACAGAGCGAAGAAGTTGCTGCACTTTGCGTTGGAAGGAGATGCGAAGAGATCGCAGCAAGGTTGACCCCACACACGGAAGATCTTCTCCGCCACTGACTGTTTCACAGACCACTAGTAAGGCAGAAGAATTGCCCTGCTGAGACTGTCCGCTAGAATGTTGGAGCGTCCCGGGATGTGCGTTGCTATGAGAAACCGGCTGGTGGATATGGCCCACTCCCAAACCCTCATGGCCTTGCGACAAAGGGGTAAGGATCAGGTCCCTCCCTGTTTGTTTATATACCTGACTACAGACATGTTGTCTGACTGAATGACTACTGTCCGCGGAGGTAGGACAGGGTGGAAGGCTCTCAACGCTAAAAGCACTGCCCTCATCTTCAGGACACTGATGTGTAGCTTGGTCTCTGGAGGGGACCACGTGCCCTGGACCGTCCTTCCCAGGAAGTGCCCCCCCACCCGAGCTGGGAAGCGTCCGTGGTCACTGTGGCTTGAGCCGGAGGTGCTAGAAAGCTGTGCCCCGCGAAAATGTCCGCTGAATGAAGCCACCACCGGAGTGACGTTCTGCATGTCCGATTGATTCGGATGTGGAAATCCATTGGAAGGTCTAGCCAGGACCATTGAACTGCTAGATTCCACTGTAGGACTCTCATATGAAGACGTGCAAGAGGGAAGACAGAGATTGCGGTTGCCATCGAACCCAGGGCCCTGAGAACATCGGCTGCTGTGACTACCGAGTGATCCAAGATAGCCGATACATGGAGTCTGAGATTTTCTATCCTTTCCAGGGTGAGAAAAATCTTTGACTGAATTGAATCCAACCGTGCCCCGATGAAGTCTATGATCTGAACCGGAGCCAGGTGGGACTTGTTGATATTGATCGTGATGCCCAACTTGTGAGCCAGACCGAGGAAGTAGTGTAGGGCCTGACACAAGAGACGTTTGGTGGATGCAGTGAAGAGCCAGTCATCTAGGTAGGGGAATACCTGAATGCCCTGAAGTCTCAGGTGAGCGGCTATGACCGCCATAACCTTGATGAACACCCTGGGGGCTGTGGTGAGACCAAAGGGTAGGGCTCTGAATTGAAAGTGACTGGCCCCTAGCCGGAAGCGTAGAAACCTCCTGGAGCTCCTGTGGACCTTGCTGTGATAGTAAGCGTCCTGGAGGTCTAACGAGCATCTAACGAGCACATCCAGTTGCATTCTCTCAGAAATGGTAGAATGAACTGTAGAGTGACCATCCGGAATTTTTGTTTCTCTACCGACAGGTTGAGGATAGACAGGTCCAGAATGGGCCTGAGGTCCCCCGTCTTCTATGGCACTAAAAAGAACCTGGAGTAGATGCCTGATCCGGATGGATCTGGGGGGACCGGCTCGATGGCTCGTTTTTGTAGCAGCTTCGTAAACCTCTAATGCTGCAGCCTCCCTGTGAGCGGGTGGAACATCTGGAAGGCGTGATGGAGTTATGGGACATGAAATGAAGGGGACAGAATATCCTCTGGATATGATGCAGCGGTCTGCAGTAATGAACTCCCATGCCGCTGGATGTAAGGAAAATCTTCCCCCGACTGCCTCCAGAGTAGAGCAGCCGGGCAACCCCTCAGGGTTGCTGTGCGGGTCTTTCGGAAAAAGGTTTCCTAGACCCGAAGTTTTTGGGACCGTGTCAGTGTTGTCCCCTTCTGCCTCCGGGGGACGAATATTCCTGAGTGTCACGAAAGGATGGTGATTTCCAGAACCACATCTTCTTTTTCCCCTTTTGCTTCCTGGAATAGGACCTCTGGGGGTTAGAGAAGCGGATTCCAATGGCTGACAAAGTCTTTCCATCCTTCTCACTCTGGGTTAGTGTGTCACGTACAGTCTTCCCAAAAAAGGATGATCCATCAAAAGGGGCGGTGATGAAAGACGCCTTAAAGGGGTCCGCAAATTGACACAGCCGGATCCAGGTGTGACGCCTCAAGGCAATGCCTGTACCAGCAGCTCTAGCGGCTCCCTCCGTAGCATGACAGAGGAGACGCACAGAGGTATTTGTTACTGATTTCAGTGTAGTCATCTTTGCAGTGAAAGACTGCTTGTCCTGTTGCGACAGAGACTCCGGGGGTGACTCAGTTAGTTCCGATATAAGGTCTCGCTGCAGTCGGATAACATGTGCCAAGTAATTCAGCGCACAAATAGAAAATGTCGCTGACGAGTACATGCGCTTCCCGAAACAATCCATCGACCTGAACTCTTTGCCTGGTGGATGAACTGAGGAACTCTCCTGTGCCAGTTCCTTCTTTGTGGCAGCTGCAACCACCAAAGTGTCTACTGGGGCTCCTTTGGACCATGCCTGCCTATCTGATGGCGGGGAAAGAATTTTGACTGGCCTTTTGGGTATAGGCTCTACGGTGTAAGGATCCTTCCTTGCCCTAGTGGTAATGAGGTCCACCAAAGGGTCCGCTGGAGGGGAGACCCAAGAAGTAGATGGGCCTGCGCCAAAGGCCTCAAGGAATACGGACTCATCCGCAGAGGGTTTGGGGGCTGACCAAACTCCTCTTTGGCAGAGGATCTCAATAATGTCTCTGAACGAGACGTCCTCAGAAGGTGATCAGGGGGAACCCTCTCCTTCATCCAAGTCCGTATCAGTGGTAATGGACTCAGGGGAGTCCAAGTGCCTCCTCTTACACTTGCGCTTACGAGGTTCCTCTCCAGTGGGTCTCTCTGGAAAGGATTTGTAAGCCTCCAGGGGTTCCCTCAGGGGAACGACCTGGGGTTGCTTTGGCATGGCTGTCCCTGAGACAGGGTAATGGGAGCAGAATCCAAATTCAGAGGGGTCTGTGTAGGATCCGAGTAGGTGAGCTGTGGTCTCACCCCCTGGGAGAGAACCCTATCCACTGCCCAAACGCCGATGGAGAGCACACCTCCGTAGAACGTAAGGAAGAGGCTCTCCCCGGCACCGAAGCAGGACCCGGAGCCAACGGAGGGGTAGTCCAGGCACCGAGGATGGGATCCGAATGAGCGAGATCTCGACCCTCAGGTCCGACTCCCCGACCATGGCTCCGAGAGTCTCCTGGATCCGAGATCAGATCCGAGGAACTCAAGGTGACGGTCGGCATCAAGGAAACGAGAACCATCGGCGCTGACCCAACAGCTCCGAAAGGTCTCGGACCTGAGAACCCCAAAGCGTCAGGTCAGATCAGGGAAGGAGCAATAGGGTGGAACATAGTTGAAGAAGGAGGACCCTCTCCAATGGGAGAGGGCCCTGGCAAGACCCCCATCTGAATCTGGTTCTGGATGAACCTCCTCATTAGCCTGTCCATATCCAGGTTGGAGACACTCCGAGTCAACCTGGAGGAAGCGACCAACTCGGGTCTGGGCCAGATCTGAGGGGAGTGCCTCGGCTCCGATGGCTCCAGCAAGAAACAGGGAGAGTGGAGCCAAGGAGAACGAGACCTGGGTGCCTTTGAAGAGGGGCTGGAGAAAGACTCCCTGTTTGGTGATCTTTTTCTGGGCCTGTCCCTCTCCTTGTGGTGCCTCTCCTTATCCCTTCTGTCCCTACCTCTCTGGGACGACTCCGAAGAAGCAGGCCTGGCGGGAGGTTGAGTCCCTGCCTGCACAGTGTCACTGGCTGGGGAGGAGACCGAGGAAGACTCTAGGGCAGAAGCAGGTAGCAGACCCTTAGCCACAAGCTTAGCCTGGCGATCCTTCAAAGCCCTAGGGTTAAAGCCTGAACAAATGCCGCAAGATGCAGACAGATGGACGACCCCTAAACATGGAACACAGAGTGTGGCCATCGGCTGGTGAGAGCTTGTGACCACACTCTGTGCACTTCTTAAAAAGAACCTTAGGCTGTTCAGCCATAATAGAAACAGTAAAGGCCCTAACAGCCCACTCACACACACATACTAACAGGGATTGGGTCTAGGCGGGAAACCAGTATCACAAACAAAAAACACTTATAACTAACTTTTTTTTTTTTTTTTAACTAACACGATGATCGAATGCGAAGGGAGGAAAAAAAGGGAAAGGTATTCACACTCAACTATCACAAAAAGACCAAAAACCTTACCACCTTGCTTAGAGCTGAGAGACCACGATGCTGACTCTTAGAGCGGCAAACGAGATCTGGGGATAGATAGGAGGAAGTGATGTAATATAGGTAAGGGAGGAGTTTGGAGCTGATGCTTGAAAAGTTTTGCCGGCTTGGATCCGAATCGGATCCGTATACCCATATGTGCAGACTGAATGAAGTCAACTACTTCAGATCAATAACCATGCAGAATATTATATTTATAAAGTAGCAGAAAGTATTTTAATGTCTAAGCAAAGACTGGAATGGATTAAGGAGATTCAGCTGATAGGGATGACTGTAATTAGGGAAGCAGACAATAGGCACGATGGGTCTGGAATTTATTGGCGAAAACTGGTAAAGTAACCAAGGTATTGGGAGCAAGTAATTATAGAGGGAAAGATAATAGTATGAGAAGAGACCAAGAATTTATTTGGACTGTAGGACAGAAATTGCTTTCTATCAAGGTATAGGCAAAGATAAAGAAATGGGGGATCCTAAGCAAAAGACCAGTACTGGCACAGTTATTACTAGAATCTAAAATAGAAGCTGCTGTTAAAAAAGGAATAATTAGTACAGCATACAAAATATTGCTTGGTAACTACAAGAATCAATCAGAGGAGGTTATGAAAGGATTGGGAGGAGATACTGGATAAGCAATTCACAAAGAAACAATTGGGGAATATATGCATGTCTCCCAAATATGCAACAAAGTCTAGAAGATTTAGGAATTTTGCTTGGAAGTGTTTACATAGGTATTTTTATTCCCCAAGTAGACAGCAAATGTTGAAGGTGTGATGGGGAAAAAGAGGTAACTGGGAACATACTTTCTGGGAGTGTAATGAGTTGGCAGACTAAGGATTCCCTGCAGACTGCTCTGTCAGAGATACTGGGTGAGCAAACTGGTATACTAAGGAAATAATTTTTTTGAGCTAAATCGGAATTGCCTACACATAGTAAGGCCTTGCTGAGTCTAATTATGGTGGCTGCTAAATAAGAAATTATTACAAATGGAAATCAAAGTTTAATTAACTCTACTAGTAGTGAGTATAGTAACAGAGATAAAACAACTGGAATTGGGATCCTGCGAAAAGGGTAGGAGCAAATTACATACGAAAAATTTGGAACTGTGGGAATGATACACGCAGAGGGGAAACGAGGTTTAAAAGAATGTTTGACTGGCAATAACTGGACAGATTATAACTGATATATAATGTTTGCAACTACAATTATGTTAATATGGTTTTTGATGCATAAGGTCTGCAACTAAAATTATTTCAATATGATTTGTTTTTATTTATATAAACGTATGACTGCTATGACTGCTTATGTAATATGTAATAATTTAATAAATATGTTTCTTATATAAAAAGAATAATGACATTGGAAATCTCCAGAAACTGTACCCGACTCAGTGTGATTTCATCAAGGGCAGGTCTTGCCTACTCAACCTGCTGGACTTCTTTGAGAAGGTGACCAAAGCAATGGATGAGAGCAAAATGGTTCACACTCGCTACTTGACTTGGCCAAGGCATTGACACAATACCCCATTTGGACATTGTTGACAAACTCACAGGTTAGGTAATAAACTCTTATGTTATCCAGTTTATAGTCAGATGGCTAGCAAATCTCAGGAAGTTAGAACTGGGAAGTCCTCCTCTACAAAGAGGCCAGTCACCAGTGGAATCCCTCAGGGATCAGTCCTGGTACCTTTTAGCATTTACTTATCTGAAGTCAAGGCCAATGTCAAGGGGCACTGGTGATGAAACTTGCAAATGACTGCAGGTAAGGAGCAGTCATAGAATCTTCCAACATTATCAATGTTCTCCGGGATTGGCTGACACAGACAAATAACCGGTGTCAGAGCCATGGACTAAAACTAAATGCCAAGAAATGGTTAATATCCTTTGGGAAGTCATCCAACCCTTGTAACTATCATACTGATAGAGCACCCATAAGAGTTGACCCAGTAGTAAGGGATTGGGGACACATGTAGACAGTAATCTAGCCTTTGACCATCATATGTCTACAGTAGTGAGGAAATTATTCTATGTTGTACAACTTAACAACAAAGATCCATGGCATCTAGGTCCAAAAATGTCATTATTCCACTGTATTCAGCTCTCATCAAACCTATCATTGAGTACAATGTCCCCTTTGATATGCACCTAACCAGGCACATCCAACAACTGGAACATCCACAGAGGTCCTTCATTAAAAGAATAAGGGCATAATTAACATGTCCTCTGCAGACCACATAAAAGCCCTATTCCTGTATTCTGTCTCCTATAGACTGTTAATGGGATATCTATACCAAGCATACAAGGCATTACTAGACCCCATCTTGATGAACATCTGCAAAAAAAAAAAAAAAAAAAAAATCAGCACCAAAATTACCAGTTCTAAAGACTTAAACCTTGCCTGTGATACAAACAGAACCTGCTGGAGAGACAGGTATGTATCCCACAGACTACCTATTCTCTGGAACAGGCTTCACATCCATATGGAACAGAGTTCCCCCCTAACTCAACTCAAGTGTAAGTTGGGCAACTGGGTGGGGAATAGGAAATTCATCCCTGGTTTGGCACTCATGTCTCTATTGGACACATGCATCATATAAATGGTTCATCTCCCAGGCCCCTGGTTGTAGATGTTTAATCTCCCAAGCCCCTGCTTAAACTTTTCAAGGACACTAGAACTTGTCAGAGATTTGGGATGCATGGCTATCTTTAAAAAAGGCCCCAGTAGTCATTAGCCTAGCACACAACTATGAACCTATCAAAATAGCCAAATGGCTAGTAGATGCCCTAAAAGTACAGAATTAGGTCACTGTAGTGTTAGTAACATCATTAAAGGGACATGATGAATGCTGTTGACATCTTCAGGAGAACTCCAAATTTAAAAGGCATGGTATGGATTCTAAGTTACCTTTTTGCAACATGGCATATGGTTCCTGCAATGCCTTGATACCTTTCCATCGCATTCATTCCTTTTACTTCTGTCTTGTGTTTTCCTTCACAAAATTAAAATTTCCCTACCCAATGACAGTTGACTTTTGTAAACTATGATGTCAAGGTAGGGACAGGGTAGAGCTGCATCCACAGATCTTAGTGGATGTATCTCTGTGCACACATAGAGTGCCTCCATTAAACTCTGTGGATATATCCACAGTAAGCCTATCCCTGACATCAATGAGGAATTATGTAGACTTTTTTGGGACCATGGCTTAATACAAAGTTTGTGAAGTTTTTTTATTACAACATGGTCCAAACATATTAGAAGTGATTGGGAGGATGCATTCCAGCACGTAAGCCACCATATACCATGATGATTACAGCATTTGCACCAAAGTACTTTAAAGAAGAGCTGAAAATACAATATTGTAAACACTGTAAATATGTGTACGCTAATAACAGAAGTAACAGAGTGATATGATGGGAGGTAGTTCATTATATGAACTGCACAAAATTCCTAAATAAGGCATCACAATACAAGCTTCAGTATTTTATTAATTTATTAACAAGACTCTCAGATAGGTGAGTGACTGGCACAGATATAGATATAAGTTCAATGGGCAAAGGATGTTTCAATGTGCCTTAGTATTTGTGCAATACACATACTGTTGTGGGTTACCATTTAAAATGTGTATAAGAAGAAAATATATTTGCGTGTGCACACACACACGCGCACGCACACACAGGCACACAGACACACACACACCCCTACAGGAAAAAAAACACTTACCAGTAGCTGTATTTTCTTAGTCATCAAGCCAGGTCTGTAATGCTGAGAAATGAAGCCATGGGTACAGCCCACATACCCACTGGGATAAATCATTAGCTAAGGCAATGGAGAACCTGGCTAGATGGGGTGGGGGGAGAGGAATGGCGAGGCTTTGTGGGGAGAAGGAGCTGGGGTGGATGCTGTATGCTACATTCCCCAGTGGAAACCAGAGAAAAAAAAACACAAAGGCATTTGCCATGAGTTGCTTGGGTGTATGAGGGTTACATTACTTGTGAAAGTGGGTGACACCTATTCTATCAAGCCCACTGCATACCTATTCCTTGGATGTCTATGTGCTTACTCAGGGGAACATAGTACTTTTAATCAAAAAAATCCTTCTGTGGATAATGGCACCATTCCCTGTGTGGTTGTCCCTAGCTTAATACCACAGGTCTCTTGTCCCAGAGTGGCCAGAGAGGGACCAAAGCAAAAAAAAGTAGTGACAGTGAAGGTACACTGCTGGTACAAAAACATTTATTCTCCACTGCTCCACCATATTATACAAAGTCTACACAAAAAGTGGGAATCAATGATACCCACTTCCACCATTAAGCAACATTCACTGATGTACCCATACCTGGTCTATATAAACTGCAGTGATGCCTCCTGAATGACCCTGAAGTGTGAATAAACAGCATGAATCTTCCAATCGATAGACCTGCACAAAACAAACAAAATACAATAAAAGAAAATGGACAAACACATTTCGGAAAATAAAATTCATATGCTTAATCTATTCTCTCTTTTTTACATTTGTTCCCAATCAACACACAGAAAACATTATGCTGCATATATTTTCTACCCAAAAAATTAAAGTTATGTACTTACTATAACAAAGGATTCATGTTGTCTGTCTTTGACTCAACCTGTGAGTTATCGGATATAACTCAGATTAAATGCTGGCCAAATCCTCTAGATGTCAACTCATACCTGGCTCCTGAGCTGATACCTTAGATAGAATTTGCCCCATCTTAATCTAGCTCCAAAATACATTTCTCGCATAAAGGAGGACGACAAAGGATGCCCCAAAAGAAAAAAAAAATGAAAAAAAAGAAAAAAAAAAAGGAGAGCAACTGAACCTCCTCCACTCGTTCATCTTAGGTAATGAGACAAACAAAAAAGTGGGTGGGGGGTGAACCAGACAGACAGAGACAGACAACACAGATCTATTATTATGTTAAGTACATAACTTTCGTATCCAATGTTGTCTTCTATGCTTGGCTTCAACCTGTGGAAAAGAGTCCTCAGCCACATAAAAATCCCTAGGAGGATCTACGGAAGGACATTCTGCAACATGGTGGAGCCAAAGGAAGCCTTGGACCTAGACTAAAAGTTCAGCTTGTAATGAGAAACAAAGGTGTTGAAAGGTAAATTAAAAATGCTGGTTACTGCCACAGCACGCTTGCTTATAAAAAAGATAAGTAAATGGATAAATAACTCAAGCAAGCGTTGACAGAGTGAGAAATAACCTTCTATGTGTAAAAAATCCAAGTAATCCGGTCTTCTGAGACAAATAATTCAGTTTATTACACAGATAAACCACGATAAGCGCTTTCACTAACTAGTAGCTTCTTCAGATCACAAACAGGAAGCACAGGAACCATGTGCTTTAAATATCTGCATGTTAATTATGCACTGACCTTATTATACCAAGTATCACTTTGGTTGATAATAGTTCTTTCGACTTGTATATGGTCTCATGTTTTTGATGGCATCCACTATGTATAGTTTCTAAGTTGCCTCGTATTATTAATAACATGACTATCACATGCAGTTATGTATTAGGCTGTATACACTTTCGTACTTGATAATATGCTGCTCACAACATGTTCTTATATTTACTTCAATTTTTATTGTTTCTTATGGAATGAAGTTATTTTAATTTTTTAAAAGTAATATGCATACACCATTGTTTATTTCTGTTGCATTTTGAGATGATTTTATGTTTATATATTTAGTTTTTAGGTTTTATGGCGCTTCTGCTTTAAAAGTTGGTTGATTAATTAACATGCAGATATTTAAAGCACATGGTTCCTGTGCTTCCTGTTTGTGATCTGAAGAAGCTACTAGTTAGTGAAAGCGCTTATCGTGGTTTATCTGTGTAATAAACTGAATTATTTGTCTCAGAAGACCGGATTACTTGGATTTTTTACACATAGAAGGTTATTTCTCACTCTGTCAACGCTTGCTTGAGTTATTTATCCAGAAACAAAGGTGTGATGGCCCACCCAAGGAACTCCTGCACAAACCTCATCCAAAGAAGTTCTGGGAAAAAAAAGGACAAAGAAATAGCCATAGCTCTAGTAGAGTGACTCTTAGGTTTACTATGCAAAGTCTTGCCTCTCAAGGTAAAAGCAAAAGTAATGCAGTCTGACAGCCATTTGGAGAACATCACTTTAGACGCAGGTCTGCCTAATCTGGACTTGGGAAAGGAAATAAACAGCTGTCTGGATTTTCTAAAGGCTTTTTGTCCTGGCTAGGGTAAAATTTCAATTGTCTATGCACATTCCAGCAATGCAGCAAATATTCACCCTTCTTTGAGAAAGTAGGAAAAAATACAGGAAGGTGAATAGATCTATTCAAATTACTCTCCGAGGTTACCTTGGGCATAAAGGAAGGGTGGATATGGAATGAAAACCTATCTTTGTGAAACACCAGATAAGGAGGAGTATACTCTAGAGCTTGTAGCTCGGATACTCTCCTGGCTGAGGTAACAGCCACCAGAAACAAGGTTTCCAAGATAACTTCTGGTCAGAAGAAAAATATTCAAAAGGAGGGCATGAAAGGCAACTCCCAAGAAAGGAAAGGATCCCAAATGTGAGGACGCAGAAGAAAAATGTCTTTGAGAAACACCTTGGAAATTTTTAGAGCAGTAAAGGGAACATTACCCCTAACAGAATGAAATTTACAAATGGCTGCCAGTTATACCTTGATTGCAGATAAACTAGAGCCTGATTTAAACTATTCAGCAAGAAAATCTAGGACTGACTCTAAGGGAGTGGAAAAAGGATCTGCCAACATCTCAAAATGCTTCCACTTACTGAAATATACTTACCTAGTGGATACTTTTGGGATGAGGAAAGAATATGTGCAAAACTATCTGATAGCTTAGTATTCCTGGCCATCAAGGAAACTGGAGAATCCATGCAGTTAACTTGAGGGACTACAGATTGGGAGGTTCCCGACTTTCTAGAACAGAAATGAAACCAGGAATGGGATCCAGAACCCAAGGAAGGTATTTAACATTTTTTTTTTAACATTTGTTTATCGGGAAAGTCTAACTGGAACAGAGCCCATTTTCAGCAGAGGCCCAAGGAGCAATGCTCCAGACCCATGTCTTTGGAATGTGGTAGGAAACCGAAGCACCTGGAGGAAACCCATGCAAACGCAAGGAGAACATGCAGACTCCACACAGAAGGTACCCCAGCCAAAATCAAACTGCAGAACCTCTTGCTGTGAATGACACTGTTAACCCAATGCACCACTGTGCCGCTCAACACTGTACAAGAAGTCACAGAAAAGAGAATCACACCTGATGAGGCCAGAAGGGACCTATGAGGATCACTGTCATTCTGCAATGGGCTGCCTTCTGAAAAAATCAGATGATCAGAACTGGAGGACAAGTGTACAGGAGGCCCGGGGACCAAATATATGGAACAGCATCTCTGGGTGACTGCTCCTGAGGAGGGACTAAGGCATAATAATTGTTGCATTTGGTGTTGGAGGGGGAAGCAAACAGGTCACAACACAGAGTGCCCCAGCATTGAAATATCTGAGCTGCAACTCTTGGATTCAGAGACCGCTCATGAGGAAGAACAAGATTCCTGCTCATACTATCAGCCAGAATGTTGGACCTAAGGATATGTGCTGTAACCAGAAACCACTGAGATCAGATTGCCCATTGCCAAACCCTCATGGCAACTCGACACAGAGGATAAGTATGTGTGTGTCTTCCCCTAACTTGTTTGGATACCAGACAATGGGCATATTGTCCTTCTGGATTGAAATCCCACAACTGGGGAGGACATCTTGAAAGGCCTGCAATGGAAAGACTGCCCTCATCTTCAGGGCACTGGTGTGAATGTTAGCCTCTGCAGAACAGAAGACCAAGACTCTTGAACCGTTCTCCCTTCAAAATGCAAAATGCCCCCCCCCCCCACCTAAGGGAGGAGTCCATGATGGCCATGGCCACAGGATCAAGAAGAATGAATGGTCTCCATTTTTGTCGCCAAGGGGGACTGTAACCACCACTAAATCTGATTTTGGCACACCTTTTTCAACCTGATGGGAAAGTCCATTAGATGAGTCAAGTAGGACCACTGCACTGTAAGAGTCCACTGCAGAGCCCTCATGGGGTACTTTGCTAAAGGGACCAACCCTACTGAACCTGGTATGTGGCCCAACAGTTTCAAAATTGCATTAGGGGGAGGTTTTGCAAGGGCAAGCACAGATACTGCCTGGGATCAAACGGTGAATACCCTGGAGCTTGGGAGCTTGCCAATCTGGTTGACAGTACCCAATTCTAATGTCTAGACATGCTGCAGACTCAAATTTTAGATAATTGACAGTTATGCTTAAATGGCTGCAGACCTGGAATAAGGTATTCCTGGCCAAGATCAGAGACTCTATTGTGGGCGCAGTGAGGAACTAATCATCCAGGTATGAAAAGACCTGAAATCCCTTCAGCCAGAGCTAGGCTGCAACCACTGCCATGCACATGGAAAACACCCGGGGGGAGGGTAGTGGTGAAACTGGATGGCAGGGCTATGAATTGGTAATGACAAGGCCCCAGCTGGAAGTGCAGAAACCTCCTGGAGCACCTCTCTATCTTGATAGGATGGTAGGCATCCTTAAGGTCTATCGAGCACATCCAATCATTCTTCCTCAGCAGACAGAGAATGGACTGTGTCATGATCATCTGGAATTTGGTTTGTTTAACACAGGGATTCAATCTGCTCAAATCCAAAATCGGCCTGAGGACCTTGCTGTTCTTTGGTACCAATAAGAACTTTGTGTAGACTTTGGATCCTCATTGATTTGGTGGGACCTCTTGGATGACTCAATTTGCCAGCAGCTTCTGAATCTCTACCACTGCCAGGATGGAATGTCTAGGAGACATTTGTGACGGAGCTTCAAAATTTTTAAAAAGGGAACTGTATAACCGCTGGATATAACTCAACACCCACGCTTCAGAGGTCATGGCATCCCAATCTTTTGGGTGAACAGCCAAGTGATCCCCGACTGCCTTCAGATATAACAGTCAGACAACCCTTCAGGATCACTGAAAAGACCCACCAGAGAAAGCTCTGTGGAAGCTGTTGTTTTGCAGACCACCCCTGCATCATGGTGCCCACTATGGATCTCCCCTGACCACAGGAGGAGTGTCCTAGGAAGGTTGCTGAGATTTTCTGAAAGAGAGACATTTCCCCTTCTGATTCCTTGAGAAGGTACACTGATGGGTAGAAAAATGCACTCCTATGGCGGACAGTGCCAGAAGGGGGTCCAGGTTTTCAGTTAGAGGAGGACCTCAAATGATCACCTCTAGAGGCTTTGGAATCCTTAGAAGTACGGATAGGTTTGTAGTAGCCATCCTTTGGTGCTGAAGAGGAAAAACTAGCATGAATGAGCCCCATCAAAACTAACTTAGCCCTCCGCTCATTAATTGTCCTGGACTTGAACCCCTTACAAATAGACAGGGCGACTTGAGGTGGGCAGTCCCTAAGCAATACATCCACTTGTCATGTGTATTTTGCAAGGTTAGCTTGTGCCCACCAACAACACATTTCTTGAACCCCTTATCCATTTATAAGGAAGAATCCTAGGAAAACCACAACACACAACACACTGAACAGTATAAAACACTATGCTAAAATACACACTAGTCTAGAAAATACTACCCTACCCAGAAAAGGGCCCAAACTGCAATACAACAAAATCTCAAAGAGGCAGGAAAGGTCCGCTGCTAACCATGCATACACTAAAAAGATAAACATTCTAAGAGAACACCTAATACCTAACCCTAGCTAAGCTACTTAACCTATTTTATAACTAACTAGATCAAAAGGGTAGGAGAGAAACATTACCAAAAAGCACCAAAAAGGATACATTTTTGCATAGCCATGGATGGAGCTACTGAATGGAATGGTGGCAAACTTGATCTAAAGTATCTGCTGGGGAGCAGGGGACTGTGCATAGGGGAAGAAGAGCCTGATGAGTTGAAGTCTAGAGGTTTGGCCAACACTGGATCCAGTAACCCACAGAATAAAGCCAGACAAAGAAGACAATAATGGATCAGTTGTTTAAAGAAACTGAGTGAGGATGGGCTATCACCCACCTAGCTGCGTACTTCCTGTTGGGAGCAGTGTGTTTTGCTACAGCTTGTTTAACTTTGGCTTTATACAGAAACCCTATACTACTATTCTTCAGTAAAAGGTACTGCTGACACACCAGAAGGAAAGCTGCGGCAGAAATCAGATCCAATAAACAATGACTTTAGAATGCTTTTCGGTAAGGTACCATTTAATAAATCATGTATTATATGAGCTTTTATCAAGCACTTTTATCTTTTAAAAAGAATAACAACAATTTCTTTCCCCCAAACAGAACAGCTATAGAGCTCTCTTAATATAATTTTTTGGACCCTATCCCCTTGCAACTACCATATCACAGCATTCCACTGGCCCCATTTGTTCCCTGACCCCCCACTGATGAAGGGTTGATCCTGAAAACTTTGCGATTTTTTTTTATTTGGCTGTAAAAAAGTGCTTTTACTATTATCACTACATTTCCAGGCTTTAGATTTTTTTCTGCTGTTCTCTGAAACCTGTATCCTGCCTGGTTTACCTACGAGCTGTCCCTGTTTCTTGTTGTATATACCGCTCTTGCCAGCAGGTTCTAGTTATGTTTCGGTGGAAGTTACAATCTGATTAGTTGGTGTTTGAGGTATTATTAGTTTTGTGGACATGCAGGAGGTCTCACAGGATTGGATAGTTCAAAGGTTATGTAGGCTAGACCAGGATCAAATCTCAAGAGTCTGTAGGAAAGAGAAAATAGGCACAGCAGTTTAAGGTGACCTCTGTAGCTCAAAGACATACCCTTGATTGTCTTAATGAGGAAGAGTCACAGTCTCTCAAGTTGGGTCATATGCTTAGCTAAGTACATACTAAATGGGTCGTTAGAGTCTGTTACAGGCTTGATAAGGGAAGGGTAGAGAGGGGGTGATAACTTATCCACACCCCCACCAGGGGCAACAATATCCTAGACCTAGTCATTACCAACATGAGTGACCGGTGTTCCACACCTGAAGTCAACTCCGCGTTGGTTCGATCCGACCATAAACTAATCACTCTTGATATCCACATCCCACACCCCACACCCCCATTAAGGAAACCACAGTAAAACATTTCTCCAAAGCCAACTTCATGCTTCTTAAGACAGAAGTAGTGAACTTCGTGACACCCATGCAGATGGAAAATACAGTTACAACTGCTGAATCCTACACAAATGCACTGTATAAGCAGTTACACGAGTACATGGATCGTGCTATCACTAACAGAACCAAGATGCTATTCTCCAAAAAAAGGAAGCCAATCTGGTGGTCCCCTGCCATAAACAAACTGCACAATAGAAGGAAGAAACTGTTGCAAAAGAGAGTAAAATCCCATGAGTGGAGGAGCTCCCTGGTCAGCCTCAGTAAGAAGCTGAGATCCCTTATAAGATCCTTCAAAGCTAGCTACAAAAACAAAATTGCCACTAATTCCAAGGACAACCACAAAGCATTCTATGGCTATGTCAAGAATCTCGATGGCAACACCCAGATCTGCTGTGAGTTACAGCACAAAGGCAAGAAAATTACAGAACCAACTGATATTGCCAACATCCTGGCAGACCGGTTCAGTGCTAACTTTACGCCCCTCTCACCCTCTAAAGGGTCCATATCTATACAGGAAGAATGCAGAGTCCCTGTAATCACAACTATGCAGGTAAAAGCTGCACTCTCTAAAGCCAAAAACACAGCATCCATGGGACCATACAACATCCCACGCTGCGTTTTACACAAACTTCAGAACGAACTGGCTCCCCACTTAAGCACCATGTTCAATAATAGCCTCGCATCAGGCTTTGTGCTCACTGAATGGCGCACAGCAACAGTTATCCCACTCCACAAAGGGGGAGCCACCACTGACCCTGGGAACTATCGACCTGTTAGCCTGACGAGCCTGGTCTGCAAGGCCATGGAACGTATCACCATGGAACTCATAAACAAAGACATTGGTAACCTCCAAACTCTGGATCCCACCCAGTTCGGGTTTGTGAAAGGCAGATCATGCCTCCTGAACCTGATCGACTTCTTTGAAGCAGTAACCAAAGTCATAGATTAGGGTAAGCTGGTTCACACAGCCTATCTTGACCTCGCCAAGGCTTTCAACACCATCCTCCACTCTGGAATTATAGCTAAACTCACTAAATTAGGTATAAATCCCTACGTCACAAGATGGGTTGCCAACTGGCTCACTGATAGAACCCACACTGTAAAAGTTGCTGACTCCAAATCTGACCTCAAAGCAGTGACAAGTGAAGTACCACAGGGTTCCGTCCTGGGACCTCTCCTGTTTGGTATCTACTTCTCTGAAGTACAAGCTAACACAGAAGGCCACTGGCTAACGAATGTCGCAGATGACTGCAAACTAGGAGCCATAGTCAAGTCCCCAAATGATGTGGACATCCTACAGAAGGGCCTTGCTGAGACAGATGCCTGGTGTCAGAGACATGGCCTCAAGCTCAATGCCAAAAAGTGCAGTGTCATCCCCTTTAGTAAAAACTCTGTACCCATGAACTACCACATAGGCAGCAATCTGCTTAACACCGAATGCGTGATAAGAGACCTTGGGACCCAGGTGGACAGTAGTCTCTCCTTTGATAGTCACATCACCACAGTAGTCAGGAAGTCCTTCTACGTGGCACACCTTACCATAAAAAGGGTTCTCATCCAGGAAAAAAGAGGTCATTGTTCCCCTCTACTCGACACTCAGACCCATTATAGAGTACAACGCCCCTTTTGGAATGTACCTCACAACACATCTGCAGCAGCTGGAAAGGCCACAGAAGTACCTCACAAAGAGGATTACTGGCCTCAAACAAATGCCCTACACTGACCGCCTCAAAAAACTCCAGCTTTACTCCGTAGCATATCACCTACTCCGAGGTGATCTCTGCCTAACATATAAAGCTATGTCATGCCCAGAGCTGTTGGTCATGCTACACCTAAAATAATCCCAATCCTCCAAGCTACACGCTCTAGGGACCTAAACCTTGTCACCACAATAAAACAGGACATGCTGGAGGGATAGATTCCTGTCCCAGAGACTTCCCATACTCTGGAACAGGCTACCCATCTATGTCAAGCAAAGTTCTTCATTAGCACTCTTCAAGAAAAATCTTGATGAGTGAATGGGAAATAGGAAATACACCCCGGGGTTCACTTCTGTGTCACTGCTCAACAGTGGCACAGGAAAATAACTTTCATGGGTAGCGTAAGCCAGGGAACCTTGTTGGCTAGACTTAAATAAGCCCTTGGGCCGATAGCCTAGTACCTACCTATGACCTGGAAGAAACACCCGTAATGACTGGTCTGGCTAGGTAAAAACATTTCGTAACAGAGGGTGCATGGTGCTCAAATGATAATTGTGAATAAGAATGTCAAGGTCCCCAATTACTGGGTCAACTTTCAAAGGGGTGTACCCTATGTGCTGGGTACATGGGTGACCAGATTTGTCAAAGGACACAATGCTGCATTTCTTTGCATTTAGTTTTAGGCAACAGTCTAGGCACCGCTTATTGGTATGTGTTGGTCCCTCTTGAAGAATCTGGAAGTCAGATGGGAGTTAATTGCACTTCCACGCTTTCAATGATCTGCAAACTTGGTCAGCTGCAGGCCCTTGATGTTAGCCTTGACATCAGAGAAGTAAATATCAACGTGAAGTGTTCCTAGGACCTATATCTGGGAGACACTGCTGGTAAGTACTACTTTTGAAGAGTGCATGCCTCCTTCATTTTTAGATTGGGATCTGCCAGTTACCAATTTTTGCCCTCCCGCAAGTAACATAGGGGTTTACATTAAGTTTACTTAGCTTATCGATACTAGAATGTGGGACAGTCTCAAGGTCATTGACAAGTCTGGGTAGGTAGTGTGAAAGTGCCTGAGTCTAATGCATTAGTGACTTGCTCAAAGAAACATATCAGGTTCAAGAGGCAGAATCTGCCTTTAATAGTCCCACATTGGCTTAGATCCAGGGCTTGAAAATTGCCTGTGTCCTTGTTAAGTTCTACAATGATACATTCCATTGTTTTGCAGATATGGTTGGTTATGCCTGTAAGTCCACAGTCTCCTGGATCAGCAGTGGATCCCCCACTGTGGGGAAGGATGACTACTGCAGTTCTCTATTGTTCCGATAAGAATCTAATGAACAAGCTGAGGTTAAATAGTTTAGCAGCAAGTCTACCAGACAGTGACTGATGCCAATAAGAAGGAAACCTGGCACATTACCAGGAGTCATGGAGCCAGTGCTTTTGGCCTTAGAGCATTTAGGATTTGCTCAGAGGTGAGCAAAGTGGGTAGTGTGGATGCACTTTTATATTAGAGTCAAAAACGAAAAATATCTTGGGTACAAATGTGTCTCTAGCTACAGTGAAAACCAAAATATACCATTTTTTTATTGTGTAGCCTATAAAGTAATTTAATTTCAGCTATTTTCCTAAAATTTACTAGACTGAAGTTAACCTCCTGTATTCCAGTTTCCACTGTTAAAATGTATACATTTAGACAGTTACAATAGTGCATGTACATTTCTGCTTTCTTCCAGCAGGGATGAATCTCAAACACAAACACTTCACAAAATATCTCTTCAACACACATCTGTGCAAACTAACACAAGCATCTTATATAAATCATTTTGATATTCACAAATGGCATATAATTATTTACAAAACTCCAGCTAGCTGTGCTGGCAGTATCTCCTTTTGTGACATACATTGTATTTTTAAACTACTAAAAATGAAATCCTGCACTACATTTCTGCAGTCTTCAACCTTCTACCGTAGTATACTGTGAGCTATTACAACCTTATTTTCTCCAAGCCTTCATGAAGAATGAAGTGCATTTGTCTGACATATCTAAAGGCATCGTGATCCATTACTTGGATCACTTTTAAATGTCAACAAACAAACAAATAAATAATTATAATCTGAAAAAAATTAATATTTGGTATTTTATTAGTACAAAACACATCCTCATATAACAATAACATGCCTGGTATAAATGTACTAGTTTTGTTTCTATATGCCCATATTCTTTTTTCCTATTAAAAAATTGCCCATGTAATAGCAGTTACCCACTTGTCGGTCTCCTCCTACTGTCCCACTGTGATCTATTCTATCTACCCTTACTGTATCCATTTCTCCTTTATTTTTTTACCCTACTTCCATTGCCTTCTGTGACAGGGGATGGAACCATTTCCACCAGTGTTATGGGGTGGGGATGCCACTGCTGTCAGTGTGACAGGGGATGGTACCACTTCCACCAGTGTTATGGAGGTGAGAATGCCACTGCTGTTAGTGTGACAGGGATGGTACCACAACTACCAGTGTTATGGGGGTGAGTATGCCACTGCTGTCAGTGTAACAAGGGATGGTACCACCTCCACCAGTGTTATGGGGGTGAGGATACCACTACTGTCAGTATGACAGGGGATGGTACCACTGCCACCAGTGTTATGGGGGTGAGAATTCCACTGCTGTCAGTGTGACAGGGGATGGTACCACTTCCACCAGTGTTATGAGGGTGAGGATGCCACTGCTGCCAGTATGGATTCCAGATAACACAGTGCTACCCCCTGTGATGTAAAGATGGCTGGCAGTGATGGGGTATGAATTCCACTCCTGCCAAACAAGGGGGGAGTAATATCAAGAAAGTGCACACAAGAGCATAGAGGAAATATACACTTCTGTTTTGGTTATGGGCTTCCAATATCCATACTCAGACTAGACTGCACACAAGCCACTTACACAGCTAAATCACTGGCCAAGCACCCAAGGTCTCACCTTTACTGCTTTCTCAGTGAACCACAGTCTTCCAGGACCCCTTTATACATGGTAACTGCTATTCACCCAAATGAAATATTTTTACACACACTCAATTCACACTGAATGGTGGCAGAATTCTACAATTCCCAGAGTTTTCTTCTTCAGATGGCAGTACTGCCAATTCTGTGATTAGTGCCAGAGACACTTAGTAACCTGGCTGCTCGTAATGAAGTCAAATGTAAACACACCAATCAATATTTCTTTCATTGGTAGTACGCCTAAGAGTCTAATGGGAGATGTGTGTCACACAGATTATTAACCAACAGTGTAAATAATGCTTTCTCAAAAAAAAAACAGTGCTTTAATAAAGAAAATAGTGCAAACACAGAGTAAAATGCATGTAGGTTGGCACACCCACACAAAGAAAATAAACGGTAATGAAAATATACAGAAAAATCTAAACTCCACATTCTCTGGCTGTATTGTAGTACAGAAATACTGTCCCTAAATATCATAAGGTGCATAAATTAATAGCCATCATTCACAAACGAGTCCACCACAAACCGGTCAGCATCAAAATTCTATATCATAACAGAGCATACAGTTTTATACAGTGTTTTTCCCCAGCCCCTATGTTCGCAATGTGGCATCATCTTCCTATTGCTGGCCTGGAGGAAAACAAGTACTTTAGACTGGTTTAATTGTCATTGCAACATTTCTCAAGAACAAACACTTAATTATACCTGTCCTGCAGCAACCAGAATTGCTAGTACTTAATCGAGTTTTAATCCTTCCCTTGACTCCACCCTGGTGTGGCTTGGAGATATACATGCAAATCATTAAGCCCATCAGCAAATACATTTCCGAAGACATTTCAGGCTGTTGATCCAACACACTTCAGAAGTTATTCCATGTTCTTTTATATTAAAAAAGACAAATGTCAGATATTCTTAAGCCAGGAGAGAAAAAAACACTGACTGCAGATGAATAAGAGGAGAACGGGACAATGCATTACATTTTTAACTCTATTTCCCTTAGCCTGACATTATCTCTGGCATCATACCTTCATTGCGTGTTATCTGTATTATCCATGGCCCTGACTTTTCTTCCTTGATATTACTGAAACCTCACTTTACAACTTCTTGAAATTTCCATTTTTAATCATTTCATTATTCCTAACATTTCTCCCTTTCTTCTTTTCCCCATTTCTCCTGCTTTCATCCAGTCTAAATACATAACTATTGTACAGTTTACTTAACATTTATTCAATTTTCTGCCATTTTTAGGCACATCTGTACCTCATATGCATATCATGTGCAGTCTTCTCACAACAGTACTGACGCTGTAGAGTCTCCCACTGCCCATCCTCTTCTAGTGTCATATGCCCCAAATGTATGCTATGTAACAACTGGATATGTTGTCCTAAGCAGCTGTATTAAAATTATCATATTTAAAAATGATGAGTACAATGTACTAATGTGAGCGGCCACAGTGGTGCAGCGGTTAGTGTTGCCACCTCACAGCAAGAAGTTCTCCAGTTCGATCCTCAGCTGGGGTGCCTTCTGTGCAGTCTGCATGTCCTCCATGTGGTCACGTGGGTTTCCTCCGGGTGCGCCGGTTTCCTCCCACATCCCAAAGACATGCTGTAGGTGGATTGGACGCTCTAAATTGGCCCTAGGCGTGAGTGCGTGTGTGTGTGTGCCTTCTGTGGAATTTAGGGCACCAGGCTGGCAACTCAACATCGTAAAACTCCACTGCCAATCATGAGCGGGCAGGTGATCCACTGTGGCGACCCCTAACCGGGAAAAGCTGAAAGAAGAAGATCTTGAGTACAAATCCGAGAGCTAAAATAACAACTTAATCAAATAAAAAACGCAACAGCTTTGGAACCACGAGTCGCTGTATTATGTTTATTCATACAAACACAACTTTCACAGTCTAAAAACTGCTTCTTCAGGCATCGATGAAGAAGGAGTTTTTAGACTGTGAAAGCTGTACTTGAGTGAATAAACATAACACAACTACTCGTGGGTCCACAGCTATTGGGTCTTTTATATGAGAGGACATTTGGGAAGATGGATAACGCTAGAACTGAATTTGTTCCCTAATATGTCAGCTTTGTTTTCAGAGACTGTGTAAGTACTGTTCTTGTTATATATTAGCTCTGAGGCTTACTGGGCATTACCTCTAAGGTTTCTGATATAGCTGAAGAAGGCATTGTGGATGTCCTTAGAAGAGGCAGGAATTCACAATTCATAGGTTCATAGGAGAATACAAGCCTAGCTGCTGTTGTGGCCCACTTAAGCCTAGCCAATCTCCCTCAAAGGTGAGAATAAAACCCTGTCCGTTGTATCTGTGAGGTAAACACTTTAAGCATTATGCCAACCCACAACCCCATACTTACTTTTGGAGGATTTGATTTTGTTTCCAAGTTCTTTGTTGATCTTTTTCGATCTTTTTCAGTTCATTTCTAGATGATGGGGATATTAAGTTTGCTTTTACGGACTATGAGCTTTTCCCTCTTACTGCAGTTTGTTTATACTAGGGTTTTCCATAGGAGTTTACTCCTGAATTTGACATTGTACAAATGTCTTACGGGGATAAATACAACCATACATGCTTTGAGGGACACACAGAAATTATCCAGAAAAGTGGCAGCATGCAAGATGGAGTCAATGAGGTAAGGGGGATGCTTACATTTCTTCAGGTCATCAGTTAGATGGATTAGGCCGGCCTTACAGTAGTTTCTAAAAACAGAAGAGTTTTGTCATAAATCAGGCTTCACTCTTACAGGGAGCATTACCAAAATGGTGGCCAGATATGAACAGTGACATGATAACTGTAGGTGTTGTACATAGGGTGGCTAGACTGGTTAGAAACAGATCCAACATTTTGAAAAAGAAGTTATGTTCTTACCATAACGTTCCATGTGAATTGTTCATCTCACCTTTGTTCTTACACACGGGTTCGGAGCCGATCCTCGGCTCCGAGTCGGCCGCTTCACAAGCTCTGCATCTGAAATAAAGCTCGAGGCACAGTCTATATCCCATGATCCTCCTCTACCATACCTCAAATCTAGTTTGCAAGAAAACCCCAGAAAACAGTACACAAGACTGCGTCTGATTCTCATACAGACAAACCTACTAGAAACTGAATACTATAAGCACCACCCCCAGATAGGCAAAAAGAGAATAGGCTGCTTACTGAGGACTTGGTAAAGAAGGCCATTTAGACAAACCAATCAGACACTAGTCATTCCCGTTCTTCCAGAACGTGGTGGGGGATGGAGGGAGGGACTGTAAGAACAAAGGCGAGATGAACAATTCACATGGAACGTTATGGTAAGAACATAACTTCTTTATGTGAAATTGTTTGATCTCGCCGTTTGTTCTTACACACGGGTAGCGTCCCTAGCTCCATTACCCTGGGTGACTTATGGAAGAACGTTCCTGAGTACAGTGGAACCAAATGCTGCTCTGTCCTTGGAGGACCTGTCAACTTTGTAATGAATGACAAAAGTATGAGGTTTTGCCCACGTAGCCGCTGCACAAATAGTATCCAGCGGGAGAAGAGCGGCATGGGCAGAAGACGTAGAGACGGCCCTGGTAGAATGAGCCTTAGGCTTGAATAGAAGTGGTTGCTTTGAAGCAGAATAAACAAAATTTATGCAGTCTGAGAGCCATTTGGATAATGTCCGCTTGGTCACTGCCATGCCTTTCTTATTTTCTGCAAAAGACATGAACAGTTGGTCGGATTTTCTATAGTCTTTTGTCCTGTCCAGATAAAATCTCAATTGTCTATGCACATCCAACTTGTGTAGCATGTATTCCAATTTGTTTGAATGATTTTTGAAAAATGTGGGTAGTTCAATGGATTGATTTATGTTAAGAACTGAGCATACCTTCGGAAGAAAGGACGGATTAGTACGTAAGGAAACTCTATCAGGGTGAAAAATCATGTATGGCGGTCTGACTGACAGTGCTTGGAGCTCTGAAATTCTCCAAGCCGAGGTAATAGCGATGAGAAACAAGGTCTTCCATGACACATATTTAACTGAACAGGTTGACGCTGGTTCAAAAGGTGGAAGCATAAGCTGAGACAACATCAAATTCAAATTCCATGGGGAGATCGGTTCACGAATGGGTGGTCGGAGGTGGAATGTACCTTTCATGAATGCTCTACAAAGTCTGTGAGACATGACTGAAGAATCCCTTCACCTACATGAAAATTTGATATGGCCGCTAACTGTACCCTTATCGTAGAAGTAGAGGCTCCTTCGTGAAACAGTGTAGATAAAAATTCTAGAATTTTGTGTATCAAAGGGTCTAAACCTTGTGTAGATGCCCAGCAAGCAAAACGTTTCCATTTGCTCTTGTATAGTTTCCTGGTAGAAGGTTTGTGAGAAGAAAGCAGAATGTGCTGTACTGAAGGAGACAAAAACTTTGACCTGGCTAAGTTGGGAAGTGGAGCAGCCAAGCTGTCAATTTGAGGGATTGTAGGGACGGATGAGGAACTCCCGACGAGCGAGTCAAAAGGTCTGGCTCCGGGTCCAGAATCCATGGTTCCTCCATCAGGTGGGCATGAAGAAAGGGAAACCAGATCTGTCGACGCCAGAATGGTGCTATGAGTATGATCGTCCTTTCCAGGTTCATGGCTTTCTGTAGAAATTTGGAAATCAAAGGCACAGGAGGGAAAGTATATAGGAGACCCGGGGGCCAATCGTGCACTAGTGTGTCCCTGGGGGCATCCCCCGGAGGGGGAAGAAGGGCAAAGTAGCTTCTGCATTTGGCATTCAAGGGGGATGCAAAAAGGTCGCAGCAAGGCTGACCCCATCTGCGGAAAATTCTTTCCGCCACTAGGTTGTTCAGGGACCACTCGTGAGGTAACAGGATGGCTCTGCTCAACCTGTCCGCAATGACGTTGGATGACCCCGGGATGTGTGTTGCTATCAGAAAGCGACCTGTGGATGCCACCCATTGCCAAATTCTCAGGGCCTCTCTGCATAATGGATAAGATCTGGTTCCACCCTGCTTGTTTATGTACCAGACCACTGACATATTGTCCGTCTGAACTGCCACTGTTCCCAGAGGTAGAGAGTCGTGAAAGTGTTGCAACGCTAGGAACACTGCTCTCAGCTCCAGAACATTGATATGCAGGTTGTACTCTATCTTGGACCACTCTCCTTGGACTGTTCTCCCCTGAAAAAGCCCCCCCACCCCATCAGGGAAGCGTCCGTGGTTACTGTGGCTATAGGACTGGGTAATACAAATGGATGACCCATCGTTAGGTCCTGGCTGTTTAGCCACCATTGAAGATCCCGCTTGCAAGATTCCGTGATCGAAATGTGGTGAGACAGAGGGAGTTATTGGAACGACCACTGCACGAAGAGTAGCCACTGGAGGATTCTCATGTGCATCCTGCCGAGGGGAACTGCAATCAACGTGGCTGACATCAAGCCCAGTACGTTTAGCACTTGTGCTGCAGGAACCTTTCTGCTCCGAATCAGAATAGCGACCTGGTCTTTGAGGGTTGATACTCTTGCTTGTGGGAGTTTGATTAGTCTTGTAGTAGTGTCTAATTCCGCCCCTATGAATGAAATATGCTGTGAGGGCGATAAGGCAGATTTTTCGAAATTGATAGAAATCCCTAAACGGGAACAAAGGTTGATTGTGTATTCTCTGGCTTGCAGTAGATGATGCCTGGTGGTGGCGGTGAGGAGCCAGTCGTCCAGATATGGAAACACCTGGAATCCCATCTGCCTCAGGTGAGACGCCACTACTGCCATGCATTTGGTGAACACCCTGGGGGCGGAGGTGAGACCAAAGGGCAGTGCTCGAAATTGGAAATGACAGGCTCCCAGCCGGAAGCGCAGATGATCTCGGGAAGCTCTGGCCATTTTGATATGGTAGTAAGCATCCCTGAGATCTATAGAGCACATCCAATCATCCTTCTGTAGAAATAGAAGGATCGATTGTAGCGTGACCATCCGGAATTTTTCCTTTTTCACGAAGGTATTGAGTTTGCTGAGGTCCAAAATTGGCCTACAGTCCCCTGTTTTCTTTCGAACTAAAAAGAACCTTGAGTAAGTTCCGGATACTATCTGGTCCGCTGGGACTGGCTGGATGACTCTTTTTTCGAGCAGCCTTTTTATTTCTACGGCTGCTTGATTTCGCAGACTGGGTGGAACATCTGGAAATCTCCTTTGATGGGGGGGGGGGTATTGTGATAAAGGGAATATTGTATCCTCTGGTTACTATGCTTTGTACCCAAGAATCCATTGTAAGACTAAGCCAGGCATCTGGGTATAAAGCTAAGCGACCCCCGACTGCCTCCAGAGTATGACAGTCGGGCCTCCCTTCAGCAGTGCTGGAAGGGCTTCCCAGGGACGCTATATCCCTGTCGCCCTGGTTCTGCAGACCCCCTCTGCCGCCTGGGCGGCATCTTCCATTTCTGCCTCCTCTGCCTCTGGAGGGTGCGTCGCTCTGTGTGGACTGGTAAGTTCCCTGAGTTTTACGGAACCACATTTTTCCGCCTCTTTGCCCTTTGGGGTATGGTCTGGTCGGAGCGGAAAAATGGACCCCTATGGCAGACAGGGTCTTACCTTCTTGCTCACACCGAGTGAGAGTCTCCTTTACTTTGGGACCAAACAGGGTGGCACCATCAAATGGGGCACTGGTAAAGGAAGACTTGAAGGCTTCCGCAAAGGAGCAAAGGCGCATCCAGGATTGTCTCCGTAGAGCAATCGCTGAAGCTGCAGCCCTACTCGATCCTTCGGCTGTATATGAAATGAGCCTCATGGACGAGTTTACTATCGATGAGAGGGTGTTAAGTTGTGCTGTTACCTTTTTGGAGACAGCAGCATCTGTGTTACCCTGGAGAGTATCTCCCAGCTCTTTAATGAGATCTCTCTGAAGTCGTGTAAAATGCGTGAGGTAGTTCAGCGAATGCATGGAAAAAGTTGCTGAACTGAAAACGCGCTTCCCGTATCTGTCCATAGTCCTGGAATCCTTATTAGGAGGATGAACAGAGGAAGATGACTCTGACATTTCCTTCTTTGTGGCTGCCGCTACCACCATAGCATTCACTGGGACTCCTTTTGTAAGGTAAGCCTTGTCTCGGGGAGTAGTAATGTATTTGTTCGGCTTCCTAGGGACTGGTTCCACTGTATCTGGGGTCTCCCACGCCCTTCGAGCTATCAGTTCCATCAGTTCATCGAAGGGCGGGGTCACCCAGGAGGTAGAAGGTTGAGCCCCAAATGCCTTCAGCAACACCGATTCGTCCTCAGTGGGGGCAATGGTCTGCCAATCACCCCTCTGTTTCAAGATCTCCAGAATGTCAGCAAAAGAGACATCCTCTGAGGGGGACCGTGGGGACCCCTCTGGTTCCTCCAAATTGGTGTCTGATGTGAGTGATTCTTGTGGAGAATCAATGTGCCTCCTCTTGCACAGTCTTTTCCTCGGGACTTCATCAGAAGGGGCATCTGGTGAGGCTTCCGAGGAACAGGGGACACCCTCTGGGGTTAACTGAGGCATTGGGTCTCTATGCTTGGTTGGGATCGCTGGTACAGAAACAGAACATGGCCCTTTAGGGGAAGGAGAAGATGACTTCGATGAGGTGAATGTCTTTTCAGACAAGACCTTCCTTATAACGTCGAAGGCACCGGAGCCCCGGGCCGAGGACTCCACCGGATCCGAAGAACACAGTAGTTTCCCCGGGACCGGGACCACGGGCTCCGACCCCAAGGACGGAGCCGAACTAATATGAGCCGAGGCCCCGAGAGGAAGAGTCGGAACTGAAAGCTCGGTTTGACTCTCAGCCCCGGAACCAAGGAGAGATCGTCAGCTTCGTGACTCCTCGATGGGCTCCGAGGGAGTCGAGGTCAGTGGTGCCGATTGCACAAAAGTAGGCTTCGGCACTGAGGGCTCTACGATCATCGGTTCCTCTTCTGCCGGCTCCGAAGACTCAAAGGGTCTCGGAGGAGGATTTGCTGGAGATACAGGGAGGGCTTCCAATTTCGAGACCAACTGGGACGAAACCACAATTAACTTGGACAGAGCCATATTCTCCATGAGCTTCTGTACCACACGATCCACATCAGTGTCCGATAAGGGTTTGGAAGAACGGGACAAAGGTGGAGGAACCTCCAACACCGGCTCCAAGACCTGGGGCTCGATAAGAGATAATCGCTCGGTGCTCGGCCCCGAGGTCTGTGGAGCCGGCGACCGAACCTTAGAAGACGTGCTCGAAGCCGATGACTTGGGCTCCGACACCTTCGAAGTCTTTGACCCCTTCGAAGACTTAGATGTCTGATCAGCCTTTTCCAAGGCTTCTTGAAAATCAGGCTTTAATAAGCCCCTCTCTATCAGCTTCCTGCGCCTTTCCATCATGACCCTTCCACTGAAGGAGTGACAAATAGAGCAGTCCTCCTGCAGGTGGAGAGGGCCAAGATAGTAGACGCAGTAAGGATGGTTGTCAGTGATGGACATCTTCTGTCCACAGTGACACCTTTTAAATCCAGATTTAACTTTTTCAGACATGGCTGAAAAGAAACACTTTACTAAGCAATCAAAGGTTATAACAATAATTATATAACTCTAGGTTACTAATGATTATGAACAGTCCTAATTAACTATTAACTATAGATATATGAATATATAGACTATGATATATATATATATATATATATATATAGATATAGGAATAACGAGTAAATATCACACACAACTATTAATTAGCTAAATACTAGGAGAAGGTTTACTAAGTTCTACTACTACTAACTGTCAGAGCCCTGACAGACAAAATAGGCCCAAGCCCAATATTATTTATATAAATCTCTAAAGATAATTAAACCTGGCTAAATATACACACACACACACTAATCTAAGTATAATACTAGTAAAAGTTTTAAACAGTTCTAATATTAGCAAAAAATTTAGAAAAATAGCAAAATTGTTAACTGGCCCGAGCTCTCTCGATGCGATCAGCTGCAGCGGCAAATTAGATCTGAGGTATGGTAAAGGAGGATCATGGGATATAGACTGTGCCTCGAGCTTTCTTTCAGATGCAGAGCTTGTGAAGCGGCTGACTCGGAGCCGAGGATCGGCTCCGAACCCGTGTGTAAGAACAAATGGCGAGATCGAACAATTTCACATCCCCTATTTGGTACTTGGTTGGTCTACAGAATAGGCATTAATAAAGTCCAGGAATTTTTTATGTATATTTATTGGAAGTGGTGTAGTTTACCCAGTTAATGGAGGGATTATTGACATTTCCCAAGAGAATAGTGTTAAGCTTGATAGGGAGGAATGTCAGTTTGTTTAGATATACTTGCTGGTATGGAATCTATTTACTGTGAAGATATGACGGAAGAGTTCAAAGTCACTGTCCTCGGTTAACAGTCTGACTCTGGAGGTGAGAGGGCTTCCCAATCCTGCCAAAAAAACAATCATTAGATTGACAAAAGTTTAAATGTATTTACCTTTATGATGCTACCAAGGCTTACTTGTCACCTGAAATCTACTTTTTCTTTTTCTACCCTGTTACAACTATCAAGAGACTGTCAACAAGATAACATAATCCTATCAAAAGACACTAACTTAAAGACTATGACAAATAGTGTGCCACAAAGGAATTAAAAAGCACTGTATGAAGTGAAAATAGCAGGTAATGAAGATCATGAGCCAAAATAATGAAATGCATTGTTTATGAAGACCAACATTTACAAAACTGAATTCCTGGCTCATAAGTGTAACATTCTATAATGTCACTAAATACAATTTTAATTGTTACTTTGTTACCTTCCTTCTTGAGAAAAAGCAGGATGACATTTCTAAATTTCAATCTCTCGTGCTAAACATAGTTTATAACAGAAGCCTAAAATTAGCTTCTGCACTGGAAACATACAACCAAAAAAGCTACAGAAAATTATGGCCATCAAAGGCATTACCTGCAATGAATAAAAGACGGATTAAGACAGGTATCTAAAACAAGACTTTGGGTAAAGGTGGAACTATTAAATACAGTGAAAAAATTCCTTCTGCTCACTGGATTCAGGACCTGCTCACTGCCTTCAGGACAGCTGATCCCATGCTGATGTTCCTTACCTTTGCTGGCTAAAGATGTTTAAAGCTATACTGTTTGCTTCTCATGGATGCATCTTAAACGTCTTTGCCTAAAGAGGGCTGCAGTTCTTGATGTACCTGGATAACCTTTTGGGATTCCCATGACATACCTTAAACTATAATATAGTAAGACTGGCCAGTCTTTGAAAGAATAACTACTTCTGTCTATCCAAAGACTAACAATGTACCATCCAACCAGAAATGCTACTGCCTGAAACAAGATCACAGTAGATTTAAGTGCATACTGTTTGGAGGAACATTTCACACAAACTGTTCCCAAAATGGCATTCTGTGGATGGCATGCAGATTATAGTCTGCAAAATAGTCCAAAATATTTTGTTAATTTAGCAATTCCATAAGGTATGCTTAAAATCTGCTTACTCCAATACTCATTTCTGACAGAATAGTGATACTGGAATCCTAAAGGTGGCTGGTTTTGTAGCTGCTACACACTCACTGTGACAAATCATCAACTGTGTACATACTTTGATTAAGGAATATACATGCAATTCCATGTCTGTGCCCAGTTACAGTCAATACATCACTCTATATCTGAATAATAATACAAAAGGTGGGTAGTTGAGAAGTCTGAACCATTATTTTTTTAAAACAATAAAGCATGAGTTCTGGTGCATCTATTTGTCCATGTATATTTACTTATGTAATGATGTTAAAATCTAGTCTGACAACAAGGAAGACTGGCTTTTACAATCCTTAATAAGTTAACCGACATGGTCTGGCTATATTTTAGATTTTACTTGCCTAACATTTGTCTAGTGGAGATTAGTTTATAACATATTACTACAGCATAGTCATTTAACACAGGAAATTTCCAAAGTTTGAAACAGTAAACATATCAGCATTTCCTCTGAATTATAGATTATTAAAAACAAATGGACAAACAACAAATTCTTGTGTTTGTTAGGAGAAAAACAAAATAAGATGTAGGTTATCTGATATTTACAGCTTACCCATAAGGTAGGGATATATAGTCAGGGTAGGTGGGCTAAGCTATGAGACTGAACAAAAGCTTTTGGTGGTTAATAAACTCATTATTGTATTAGACAGTGCTAATTGTTGTTATTAAGTGATCCTTACCTGTCATCATTATCTTTGTTTCAAAACCATCACTTGAGGCTATACAGACCCAAAACCCCACACAGACATACTCTCAACCTCTTAGAGCAACAAATATGGACAAAGCCATAAATGGGCAAATGTCCAAAAATAGGGATATTTTTTTAAAAGTATTACTCTTACACACTTACAAAGTTGACAGAATAACACATTTTGCATTCGCATGACTTTTTTGAAGGGTATGAAGTCTGAAACTCAAATGTCTGTCATTATTTTCTGACTTAAACCCTCAATAACTTGCTAATGATCTTCCAGAAAACTACATTTTTATGAGGTACAAATCTGTACAGTTGAGAGGTGTGCATGCAGATGCATGCTGTACTATGTCAGCTGCACTTTTAAGAATTCAGGTAAGACTCAAAATATTCATTAGACTCCTGTAAACAGCACAAAACAATTGATATGTTTCAGTTAAGCAGTTCTGCAAACAGATCCTTAGCACTGCTACTTGTTTTAACCTCCAAATGTATGGCCACAATACAGTGGCGGCTGGTGACTCCAAATCAAAGGAGGGTTGCAGGAGACAGCTGAATGGGTGGGGTCAATGGGAAGGGGTGCAGCCAACTAGAAAGAGGAAAGAGGAGGAGCTATGCTCAAAACCACAAAAACTAAATATACTGCCCTGGGTGCCAAACCGTCATTATGAGAGTCCAATCAAGACAAAATGAAGTGTAGAAGAATAAAAATATTTCAATGCATTGGCTGCATGACAGCTTAATATCTAGATGGAAACAAAAAAGGTTGTGAGGCATGAAAAAATAAATTACTTTTTATAAATACATTAATGGAATGCCAGTCAAAATCAAGTATAAGAAAAACAAGCAGCACTCAACTCAAACCACTTCTTGCACTGCAGTTCTAATTATAATTTATATTCAGCTTTATTAAAGTACCAAGTAACATGCTGAAAGTAGAAATCTCTGATGTCCCCACTTGTAAAATGTTCCTTATCCAAAAAAAGACCTGCTGCCTGACATCTACTTGTTTCATGGGGAAAACATGATCAAAGTAAAAAATGAAAAGCAAACAAGAAATAAGCTCAAGATACATTGCTTAAAAGGATTACTGTACAGGTTATGGACCACACTAAAAGGATTACTGTACAGGTTATGGACCACACGATTGGCATTCTGTTTACGGATAAAGCCTGCAGAGATGACTGGAAGTCTCCACGTGTAATGAGACTCTTAAAATAATGTAATACTGTCCTTTATTACAAATACTGGCATATGCATTTCAATACCCAAGGCTTATACATTATCTAGTTAAGTATTCTCTACATGGCAACAGAAAGGCTTTCAATGTTGGCAATTCTTTAACAGTATACTTATTAAAGCTTACTTGCATCTTGCAATCTCAGCCAAGCTTACCTAATGGTCATTAAAGTATTGCTACTTAAACACAGAGCAACAGGCATTTTGAGTAATAAGCATAAATCAACAGTAAAAAAATATGACAGAAACCAGACCATTCTGTAAAAATCAAGGACAGATGAAAAGCCACTCTAGTACTTGTGTCTACCTTGGATGGGGAGGATACTCTGCACATTTACACTGCATAACTACTCCTTGCCTTGCTTCGACACATCCAGAGCCACTACATGGGGGAGTGGGGTGCAACAAGTAAGTCACAGTTTGAAATGTCTCTGGCTGACTTGTGATGGCCCTGACACATTTGTCATACCTCTCAACCTCAGAGCAAGAAATCTGGACAAAGCCATACAAAGAAATGGGACAAAGGCCCAAAAATAAGGACAATTTTTAAAATATTGCTCTTATAAACTTAGAAAGATAATAGAGGTCTTGCATTAGTATGAATTTTCTGAATGGTATGAAATCTGAAACTCAAATGTCTGTCATTATTTTCTAACTTCAGTCTTTAATGATTTGTCACTAATTTGCCAAAAAAACACAATTTTATGAAAAATGGACCAAAAATGTGATGTAAAAATATAAAATAGCAACACAATACAGCTGGGAACCTGTCAAAGAAGGGATACTTTAATATTAGTACTGCTAACTTGAGCAGCTGACAAAATAAAATAATCTACATGCATTTCTGAAATAAAAGTAATCTAAATTGATTATTACAGTTATTTCTTAATTATAAACCCTCCATGTTTTCTTCCAAAATTGCTATTTTGCGGAGGGATCATTAGGGGAAGAGCAACATTTTGAGCCAAAATCAGGGACAGTTGAGAGGTTTGGCTATGCCTAATTCTATAAAGCAATTTATTTGCATGTACCTCTCAACCTGTTAATGCAATAAATCTGGACAAGGCCAAATATATTGGGGGAACATATAAACAGTACTAAAAATTGCTCTTGTATAAACTGAGACAGTTGATAGAACAGGTCTTACTTTAATGCATTTTTCTGAAGGTTATGAAGTCTGAAACTCAGTGTGTCATTATTTAGTGACTTAATTCCTAAATGATTTGCCCGAAAACCACAAATTTTATGAGGAACAAACCAAAAATAAGAAGCAAAAAATCTATTCATTCTTTGAAAATCTGGACAGTTGGGAGGTATGGTTCAGCTGGGGCTGCCTAAGTTTGCCGCCCTTCCCCCTCACAAAACCATGGTCATATGGAGCCTGCCCCTGCAGCCATTCCAATGATCCATTACTTGGCTATTTCACTCCATTTACCATAAACACTAATGTGCATACTGATTTACTTCTATGATGATTTGAACTTCATTTGAAAGTTTTATTTTGCATTTTACAGCACAAACACTAAGACATCTGCTAAACAAACTTGGCATTAAAACTTCTCTGCCATTGAAACTCACATTCATTGAAACAACATTGAAACCCACATTCAAAGAAAATACATTTTACCCGTGGCAGATAAAGATTAATTCTGGGCTGTTTTCAAATCATAGGCCCCTTGCATATGAAACATACATGTGCTCTTTGATACACCTTCCTACTGCTTTGAACATTTTTCGAGTAAACAATGAAACAAAACGCATGCACCAATGACAAAACTGCCCAGTTCAGAACATTTCCATCATAAAAGTCTACTCAGACTTCTACAGTCCACTATTATCAGTAAAGATGCACAATTCTACAGTCCACCATTATCAGTAAATATGCACAATCTCTGAAGTAGTAAAAAAGTCATTAAATAATTCCACGTTAAATAAATCTGTAATGAAGAGGTTGCTGCTAGCAATCATTATATTTCAAATCATAGGCCCCTTGCATATGAAACATACATGTGCTCTTTGATACACCTTCCTATTGCTTTGAACATTTTTCCAGTAAACAATGAACCAAAATGCATGCACTAATGACAAAACTTCCCAATTCAGAACATTTCCATCATAAAAGTCTACTCAAACTTCTACAGTCCACTATTATCAGTAAATATGCACAATTCTACAGTCCACCATTATCAGTAAATATGCACAATCTCTGAAGTAGTAAAAAAGTCATCTAAATAATTCCACGTTAAATAAATCTGTAATGAAGAGGTTGCTGCTAGCAATCACCTTTATATTTCATGGTTTCAGCGAAAAATAAAGCGTCTGATGCCCCTGAGGAATAAATTGCCTAAATTACATTAAAAATAAGCTAGTAATATTGCAATAGGAAATGGATGGCAAACTGATAACAGGCTCATAGTTAGTATCTTAACTTTCAGTACGGCAGCATTCACCCCTTATGGGAGTAGAACCAACAACCTTCTGCATCAAAAGCAAGTACACAACCTGTTGTGCTATTAGCAATGCGAGCTGACTTAGCATAATCAGCACTAAACTTCTCTTCCCCTGCAGCTCTCAGCTCCTTGTAAAATCTACTCAATACTCAACTGCATCTCAACGCAGCACAAGAAATCTGGAAAAAGCCAAATTTATTGGGGTGGGTCAAAAGGCAAAACCAGGGACACATTAAACATTGCTTGTATAATCTTGGAAAGCTGCTAGAATAAAATGCTGTGTTACCACCATACATTTTACTGCCAAGGTCCCTGTGCAAAACAGTCAGAGCAACATACCACTACGCCAAATCAGCTGCTTTGTGAAAGAGAGGAAGACTGAAACTTAAATGGCTATCATTTAATGAATTCAGTTCTCACCATAGCTGTCAACCTCTTAGCACAAAACACCTGGACAAACCCAGTAATGAGGGAATACAGCCCTCAAACATATTCAGTGAATTCAGTTCTTGCCATAGCTGTCAACCTTAGCACAAAAAACCTGGACAAAGCCAATAACAGGGTAATACAGTCCCAAAAATAAGGACAAATTTCAAATAGTCATCTTATAAACTTAGAAAATTGATATAATAAAAGGTTGTGTTACTATATATTTATTGCTAGAATAAAAAGTTGTTTTACTATGTATTTTCTGAAGAATATGAAGTCTGAAATTCAAATGCCTGTCAATTTTACTTCTGACAGAACAAAAACTATTTTCAGCAGAGGCCCAGGGAGAAATACTGTAGACACATGTCTTTGTAAAATGGCAGGACACCAGAGCAAATCCGCACAAACACAGGGATAAGATGCAGACTCCACACAGAAAGCACCCCAGCCAAGAATCAAACCAGAAAACCTATAGCTGTGAGGCAACAATACTGCCACTGCACCATCAAATATGTAAAGAATTAAACATTTAGAAACCTGACGTCTGAAATGTCTGTCAGTTTTAATTAACATTTGTTAATCAGGACAGTCTGACTTGGAACAAAAAAAAACAATTTTCAGCAGAGGCCCAGGAAGAAATAATGCAGACATGTCTTTGTAACATGGGAGGACACAAAAGCAAACCCACACAAACACAGGGAGAAGATACAGACCCCACAAAGATGGCACCCCAGCCAAGAATCAAACCTGATAACCTGCAGCTGTGAGGTAACAATTCTACCACTGCACCATCAAATATCAGGCATTGCAACATTTACAAACCACAGATATTATGAGGAACAGATCAGATCAAATATGGGGCAAAAATCTGCAATTTTTTTACAAATGTTGGTGGGTAGGGAATTCAGGTCTTTAACACCTGCATACAGGGTTCAAGCCTGAGGTATTCCCTACCACACCACCATGAGTCTAACCACCAGTATATTGCACCTGGGGCATTTTCACATACCACACACACACACACACACACACACACACACACACACACACACACACACACACACACACACACACACACACTTGTAGCAAACCACCATACATCCAAATCCCTGTCCACACACTTACCTGCAGTAGATCTTCCAAATCCCTGTAAGCAAACCACCATAAATCCCGAGTAAGCTACGAAACCTGAGCAAATCCACACCAGACCCCGCCCGTCGTGAGATCTTCCCCCGACGAGACTGCAGAAAACTCCAATCCACACCAGACACTGTCCGTCGCGAGATCTTCCTTCGACAAATTCCAGACTGCTGACGTTGCTGTCCGACCCCGACGCGTTTTCCCAGCGACTTCCAGGACAGTCTATGCAGTTTAAAACTGCATAGACTTGTAGGAGCTCCATTCTTCATGTTTTCCAGTCAGGACTGCTGCTGAGACAATCTGCGCATGCTCCAGACTGTCTCAGCAGCAGTCCGGACTAGTGCGCATGCGTGAAAGTCCGCGACTTTTTTAATTTTTTTTTTATTTTTATTTCTTTGTTTTGTCTTTATTTTACAGTTGAGGGGGCTGCAGTCCAATAGCATGGGCCGCCCTTGCCACAATACTGGCTGCTGTGCAAATACCCGAAACTGCTGTGGAACAAACATAGATAACTAATATCTGCCTGAATAATCTAGCTAACAGAGTTATATTTTATTTGCAATTACATTAGGAACATTATACAAAGCAATTCAAAGGTAATTGCAAGACAAATAACATGAGTACACTGAAATGGCCTGGGATTCACAATCAACCAAAAGAAGTTTGCAATGAAACAAATCCAACGAAAATAATATTGTGTCTTCCTTCTCTTTCTTTCTCTCTCTAAAGAATTCAATACAATGTTTCACCCTAAATTACTCCATACACTTTTCTCTCTCAACTTCTTCCCACTACACTTCAGTGGTTCATTATCCATCTCAAAAATCATACTCAAATGGCTCTCTGCCTTCTCTACCTATCTTCTGGAATCCACTCATACTTGATCTCCTACCATTCAATTTGTTCATAAACAGGCTCCCCTCTGCTTCGCCACATACTATTCTCATTCAGTACAGAGAAGAATCTACCCTCATCTGCTCAGCATCATTCTTACCCATACTACAATTTATCACACAAAAGTCATTGGTTGCCATCGAGACTTGGCTCACTGGCAATACCGTAACAAAAGTGAATTAATGCTCTTTAGTCATAGGTTCATAGGTGTGTACTAGGCTAATGGCCCTGGCGCCTTTAGAAGCCTAGCCTATAGGATTACCCTGGCATCATGCCACCCAACCTTAGTTCCCAGTGCCTCTGTTGAGTAAAGCCACTGGAGTGATCCCCGGGGTGAATTTTCTATTTCCCATCCACTCATCAAGATTTCTCTTGAAGAGGGCCAGTGAGGTGCTCTGTTTGACATGTATGGGAAGTCTATTCCACAGCACGGGCAGTCTCTGAGTTATGAACCTGTCCCTCCAGCTTGTTCTGTTGATTGTGGTAATGAGGTTGAAGTCTCTGGAGTGTGTGGTGCGGACGGATTGGGATTTCTTTAGATGTAGCATATCTAATAGAGCTGGGTCAGACATGGACGTGTAAGTCAAGCAGAGATCACCTCTAAGTAGGCGATATGAGGCACAGAACAGTTGGGAGTTTTTTTTTAGTCTGTCCATATAGGACAAGTATTTAAGGTCTAGGATCCTCTTTGTGAAGTACTTTTGCGGCCTCTCCAGTTGGCCTAATGAGGGAAGACTAAGGGGAGGCAATGACCTCTTTCTTCCTAAATGCAAAACCCTTAGTAATGAGATGTGCCACATATAGAAGGACTTTCTGGCCACAGTGGCAATATGGTGGTCAAAAGAGAGGCTGCTGTCAACCTGTGTTCCCAGATCTCTTATAACTCCTTCTCTGTTTAGTGGACTACCATCAATGTGGTAATTCATGGGAACCAGGTTTTTCCCCAAAGGAGATGACGACACATTTTTTGGCATTGAGCTTAAGGCCATGTTTCTGAAACCAGTCATTGGTCTCAGTGAGGCCTTTCTGTAGGATGTCAACATCACTTGGGGAGTTAATAATAGCTCCCAACTTGCAATCGTCTGCGAACTTTGTCAGCCAGAGTCCCTTAATGTTGGCCTGGACTTCAGAGAAGTAGATAAACAGGAGAAGACCCAGAACCGAACCCTGTGGGACTCCACTCGTGACAAGTTGGTAGTCTGACTTGGAGTCAGTTACTTTCACACTGTGGGTTCATCAGTGAGCCAGTTTGCAACCCACCTAGTAATATAGGGGTTGATGCCTAACTCAGTGAGTTTTTCTATGATTCCTGATTCACGAATGGTATCAAAGGTCTTGGCCAGATCAAGGTAGGCTGTATGAACCACCTTGTTTTCATCCACAGCTCTAGTGACTGACTCAAAGAAGTCGACCAGGTTGAGCAGGCATGATCTACGCTTCACAAAACCAAACTGTGTGGGATCCAGAGTTTTGAGATTCCCTATATCCTTGATTATTAGGTCCATGATGATGCGTTTCATAGCTCTGCATATCAGACTCGTCAGGCTAATGGAGCGATAGCTGCCAAAGTCTGTAGTTGCTCCTCCTTTGTGGAGAGGGATGACTGTAGCAGTGCGCCATTCGGTAGTGACAAAGCCTGAAGTGAGGGTGTGACTGAACAGGGCACACAGGTGAGGTGGCAGTTCACTCTGTAGTTCATGTAAAACACAGCCAGGGATACTGTCAGATTGCCCTTGGAAAGTGCTGTTTTAACCTGTGCAGCAGTAATACTGGGTGCCTGACAATCTACTGGCATTGTAATTAGACCTTTGGAGGGGGAGAGAGAGGCAAAGTTGGCACTGAATCTGTCGGCCACTATAATGGCAATATCTGTTGGCTTGGTATAGGAGGTACCATTGTGCAGTAACTCAGAGTAAATCTGGGTATTGCCATGGAGATTCTTTACATAACAATAGAAGGTCTCGTGGTTGTCTTTACTATCTGCTGCAATTGTTTTTATAGCTAGCTTTAGAGGATTTGATGAGAGATCTCAACTTTTTGTTGAGGCTGATAAGGGAGTTTTTCCAGTCTTGGGACTTCACCTTATTCTGCATCAGTTTCCTCCTTCTGTTGTAGAGTTTGTTTATGGCAGGGGATCACCAGATTGGCTTCCTTTTTTTGGAGGAGAGCGTCTTGGTTCTATTGGGGTATGGCGAGATCCATGCATTTGTGTATGTGTCCGTACAGTGCATTGGTGTACGATTCAGTGGTCATGCAACTATTCTCTATTTGCATGGGTGCCGTGAAGTAAGCCACCTCTGTTTTTAGGAGCCCAAAGTTAGCTTTGGAGAAGTTTTCATGGTGGTTACCTTTGTGGGGGTGGGGTGAGGGTGGGAGGGATGTGGATTTCCAAGGTGATTAGTTTGTGGTCTGATCTAACCAGGGAGGAGTTGATTATTGGTATAGAGCAATGGTTGCCTATGTTAATAATGACCAGGTCAAGGATGCTGCTACCTCTAGTGGGGGTAAGAACGAGCTGGTTCAGGGCATTGGAGCTAATGAATTCCAGGAAACACTGAGCAATTGTATTGGTACATGAGTAGTTTTCACAGTTAATGGAGGGGTAGTTGAAGTCGCCCAGTATGAGAGTGTTAGGTTGGACCCTAATATTCTCCAGGGTGCTTAGGAACATGGAGTGTGAGTCTTGGGACATGCTTGGGGACCTATTGCAGGCGACGACCTGAATCGCTGTCTTACCCAATGTTAGCTGCACCTGAAGTATCTCTGATGTGTTATGTTGGGCTACCAGTCTGGAAGTGTGCGCATCCTTTATGAATATGGAAACACCACCACCTTTGGAGCTTTGGAGTTTTGGTTCTGGGGCCGAAGGGTGTGGAATGAGTTATAGCCTGGTAGTGCAGGGGTGCTTTCTGCTGCCTTGAACCAGATCTCTGTTACAGCACAAATGTCGATCTTCTCCACTTTTAAGGAGTGCTTTGAGCGAGTGGTATTTGAGATTTAGACTTCTAGCGTTGAGCAGCATGACCCTCAGATTGCATTTGTTTGTAGCTGTTACGGAGGTAATTTGGTCTTTGGAACAATGCCTAAAAAAAGCACTATAGGGGTGGCAAGAGCCTTGGACAGTATCCGGAAGCCCAGGGGTGACAGATGCAGGCCATCTCTGGCAAAGCATCGAGATCTGTCAATCATGTCACCCCAGGCAGACAGATACTGGATTCCCTTAGAATGACACCAGAAACTTAGCCAATTGTTGAAATCAATCATTTTCTGCTTGTACTGTGGTATCATTCTGGGTGATGGTAGGAGGCTGCTCACGGCTAGGGTCATACCCGCCTGGGCTACATAATCCAAGAGCTCCTCTATGTCTCTTTTCATGTAATCCAGGGAGGTATGCCTCAGGTCATTCATAGGTTCATAGGTAAGTACTATGCTATCGGCCCTAGGGCCTATACAAGCCTAGCCAAACGAGTTCCCTGGCTTTCGCCACCCAAGAAAATTATTTTCCTGTGCCCCTGTCGAACAGAGCCACAGCACTGATTCCTGGGGTGAATTTCCTATTACTCATCCAATTGTCAAGATTTCTCTTTTCTGTTTATTATGGTGACAAGGTTTAGGTCCCTGGAGCGTGTGGCTTGGACAGATTGGGATTTCTTTAAGTGTAGCATGTCCATCAGGTCTGGGTTAGACATGGCTTTGTATGTTAGGCAGAGGTCGCCTCAAAGTAGGCGATATGTGACGGAGTAGAGCTGGAGTTTTTTTGAGATGGTCGGCGTATGGCATCTATTTGAGGCTGGTAATCCTCTTAGTGAGGCATTTCTGTGGCCTTTCCAGCTGCTGCAGATGTCTTGCAAGGTACATGCCAAAAGGGACGTTGTACTCTATGACGGGACTAATAAGGGATGAGTAGAGAGGAACGATGACCTTTTTCTGGAGGAGAACCCCTTTGTGATGAGGTGTGCCACATAGAAGGATTTCCTGACTACTGTGGCGACGTGATTATCAAAGGAGAGACTACTATCCACCTGTGTCCCAAGATCTTTTATCACACTTTCGGTGTCTAGTAGGCTACCACCTATGTGGTAGTTCATGGGTATGGTATTCTTCCCAAAGGGGATGACAATGCACTTCTTGGCATTGAGCTTTAGGCTATGACTTGGACACCAAGCATCGGTCTCACTGAGGCCTATTTATAGAATGTCCACATCCTTAGGTGAATCGATTATGGCTCCTAGTTTGCAGTCATCTGTGAGTTTCATTAGCCAGAGACCAGCTGTATATGCCTGGACTTCAGAGAAGTAGATACCAAACAGGAGAGGACCCAGGACCAAACCCTGTGGTACTTCGCTTGTCACTGGTCTGAAGTCGGATTTGGAGTCGGCTACTTTCACTGTGTGGGTTCTGTCTGTGAGCCAGTTGGCCTCCCATCTTGTGACAAAGGGATTTATGCCTAGTCCAGTGAGTTTATCTATAATACCAGAGTGGGGGATGGTGTCAAAAGCCTTGGCGAGGTCAAGATAGGCAGTGTGCACTACCTTACCCTCATCTATGGCTCTAGTGACTGCTTCGAAGAAGTCAATCAAATTTAGGAGGCATGATCTACCCTTTACAAACCCAAACTGAGTGGGGTCCAGAGTTTGGAGGTTACCTATGTCTTTGTTTATAAGCTCTAGGATGATGCGTTCCATGGCCTTGCAGACCAGGCTCATCAGGCTAATGGGGTGGTAGTTCCCAGGGTCTGTGATGGCACCCCCTTTGTGGAGTGGGATAACTGTCGCTGTCTGCACTCTTTAGGTACAAAGCCTGAAGTGAGGCTATGGTTGAACATGGTACTTAGGTGGGGTGCCAGTCCGTACTGTAGTTCATGCAGAATGCAGCCTGGGATGTTGTCTGGTCCCACAGATGCTGTGTTCTTGGCTTTGGAGAGTGTGGTCTTCACCAGTGCCGGCCATGATTTCAGGGGGTTTGCAATCATCCGGTATGGGGATGGGCCCTTCACACCCACATGTACAATGACAGAGTCATATTTGTACCTGTTGTTGAGGGGCCTGAGTGCATGCATTATGTGGCGGATCCTGGCACCTGACAGGCAGCTGACTGTTGCTTTCTCCTTATTCAACCTAGTGAGTGGGACATCAGTGTGCCTCACTATCGAGTCATCTACGACTAGTGTGTTGGACATGCTGTTTTACCTTAGGGGCTTTGGTTGAGTGGCACACTGTCTAGAAGAGTTATGTGTCTCATGATCAGTGTTGTGTTTGGGTGGTCGAGTGTGTTTCTGCCTTGGAGGTCTCTGCTGTTTCGGGTAGATTTTTATTGAGATCTTCCATGAAGGTGGGTGTGTGGTTTATGTTTTTATGTGAAGGCAGTGCTGGTGTGTGTTCTGGAGGGCTATGTGTTTCATGTGGTGTGGTGCCTGTGTTGACCTTCTCCTCTTGGCCAGATATTCCTTGGCTGGAGAGTGCGTGGCTTCCAATTTGGATATATATAAGTGCATCTCTCGCAAGTCTGAGTGTTGGGAGGTAAGAGGAGAGGGTTGTCAGTGTACATTAGGCTGTTGCTACATTGCTTCAGAATTCCCAAGTTCACCAGATTAATGGGAGAAAGCACAAGGAACTGACCTTTAGACATGCCTGAAGGAGTGGGCATTAATAATAAGATGTGGAGCTGTTTCCTTGTGGAACATTTAGTGCTGGTAGCACTTTTGTGTGCTACAATAATTGTTACAAGATGTCTGGTAATGTGCTAGACTAATAAGCTAGTAAAAGTGCAGGAGAGGAGAGAACTAGAAGATCTAAGTGAAAAACTGAAGAGCAAACTTTTTGGCACTGCTCAGAAGCTTACAAACAGTCCTGGATACAGCAAATCTGTATCTGGACCAGACTAGTTGCAGGAAAGATGGGAAACAAGCGCAAATGCAGGCTTTTAAACAGAGAGTTGGAAGAGATGGAAAAACTGCCCAAACGGCCAATAAACTACAATTTCTGGGCCAGAAACCACTCCTCTTGTGGTAGAAAAGGCTACCTAGTGCTTACCACGCCCACTGATAAGCTAGAAGGCTTCCCCTCCAACACAAAGTCTTGGGGGCTCAGAAGCTTACAAACAGTCCTGGATGCAACAAATTTGTATCTGGACTAGACTAGTTACAGGAAATGCGGGAAACGCATGCAAATATGGGCTTTTAAACCAGAAGTCTTTAATCTTGTTTACACACTAATTCCAGCTTTACAATCCTCTTGATGACCAACTCAAATTTGACAAATACATTCAAAACACAGTTTAAAATTCTCACCTAAAACTGTGGCTCTCATACAGACCATCCTACTTTTTTACCAAGCACTCTAGTAAAGCTACAGCAGTATCTAACCTTCTGTCATGTCTGCTGTACACCTTTTTCAATTCTTACAAATATTAACATATCTCATGTAAAAAAAATAGAGCAATGTTATAATAAAAATGTAGTGTTTGCTGCTAAGATGATAAATTTAACCCTTCACTGCCTGGCCTTCAAAAAATTAAATTGGCTTGAACAACCAAATTACCACAGTTTCTCACAACTAAGAATTGCTCATAAAATACAGTTGTATAAGTTGAAGTTAACATAATAGCAGATGTTCAAATGATCACTGCTATAGTAGCCTAAGCTGTATGGGTTATACCCTGCCAAGGACATAACAGACATCCAGCATCCAAAGTTTCAGGGCACCTTCCATGCACCCAAACTGTCAAGCAGCTAGAGCTGAGCTGACTTAAAGACAAGTTTGTGTGCAAAGCCCTTCAGAGCTTTCCTACAACCACAGAAAGGAAAGCCGAGCCCTGGAAGGGCAATGTTCTGAACAACAAAAAAACAAATGTTTGCACCCTTCACTGATGAAGGGTTGATCCTGAAAACTTTGCAATTTTTTTTATTTGGCTATAATAAAGTGCTTTTACTATTATCACTACGTTTCCAAGCTTTAGATTTTTTTCTGCTGCTCTCTGAAACCTGTATCCTGCCTGGTTTACCTACGGGCTGTCCCTGTTTCTTGTTGTATATACCGCTCTTGCCAGCAGGTTCTAGTTATGTTTCGCTGGAAGTTACAATCTGATTAGTTGGTGTTTGAGGTATTATTAGTTTTGTGGACATGCAGGAGGTCTCACAGGATTGGATAGTTCAAAGGTTATGTAGGCTAGACCAGGATCAAATCTCAAGAGTCTGTAGGAAAGAGAAAAGAGGCACAGCAGTTTAAGGTGACCTCTGTAGCTCAAAGACATACCCTTGATTGTCTTAATGAGGAAGTGTCACAGTCTCTCAAGTTAGGACATATGCTTAGCTAAGTACACACTAAAGAGGTCGTTAGAGTCTGTTACAGGCTTGATAAGGGAAGTGTAGAGAGGGGGTGATAACTTATCCACACCCCCACCAGGGGCAACAATATCCTAAACCTAGTCATTACCAACATGAGTGACCGGTGTTCCACACCTGAAGTCAACTCCTCGTTGGTCCGATCCAACCATAAACTAATCACTCTTGATATCCACATCCCGCACCCCACCCCCCATTAAGGAAACCACAGTAAAGAATTTCTACAAAGCCAACTTCAAGCTTCTTAAGACAGAAGTGGTGAACTTCATGACACCCATGCAGATGGAAAATACAGTTACAACTGCTGAATCCTACACAAATGCACTGTATAAGCACTTACACGAGTGCATGGATCGTGCCATCCCTAACAGAACCAAGATGCTATTCTCCAAAAAAAGGAAGCCAATCTGGTGGTCCCCTGCCATAAACAAACTGTACAACAGAAGGAAGAAACTGTTGCAAAAGAGAGTAAAATCCCATGACTGGAGGAGCTCTCTGGTCAGCCTCAGTAAGAAGCTGAGATCCCTTATAAGATCCTCCAAAGCTAGCTACAAAAACAAAATTGCCACTAATTCCAAGGACAACCACAAAGCATTCTATGGCTATGTCAAGATTCTCGATGGCAACACCCAGATCTGCTGTGAGTTACAGCACAAAGGCAAGAAAATTACAGAACCAACTGATATTGCCAACATCCTGGCAGACCGGTTCAGTGCTAACTTTACGCCCCTCTCACCCCCTAAAGGGCCCATATCTATACAGGAAGAATGCAAAGTCCCTGTAATCACAACTACGCAGGTAAAAGCTGCACTCTCTAAAGCCAAAAACACAGCATCCATGGGACCATACAACATCCCATGCTGCATTTTACACAAACTTCAGAACGAGCTGGCTCCCCACTTAAGCACCATGTTCAATAATAGCCTCGCATCAGGCTTTGTGCTCACTGAATGGCGCACAGCAACAGTTATCCCACTCCACAAAGGGGGAGCCACCACTGACCCTGGGAACTATCGACCTATTAGCCTGACGAGCCTGGTCTGCAAGGCCATGGAACGTATCACCATGGAACTCATAAACAAAGACATTGGTAACCTCCAAACTCTGGATCCCACCCAGTTCGGGTTTGTGAAAGGCAGATCATGCCTCCTGAACCTGATCGACTTCTTTGAAGCAGTAACCAAAGTTGTAGATTAGAGTAAGGTGGTTCACACAGCCTATCTTGACCTCGCCAAGGCTTTCGACACCATCCCCCATTCTGGAATTATAGCTAAACTCACTAAACTAAGTATAAATCCCTACGTCACAAGATGGGTTGCCAACTGGCTCACTGATAGAACCCACACTGTAAAAGTTGCTGACTCCAAATCTGACCTCAAAGCAGTGACAAGTGAAGTACCACAGGGTTCCGTACTGGGACCTCTCCTGTTTTGTATCTACTTCTCTGAAGTAAAGCTAACAGAGAAGACCTCTGGCTAACGAATTTCGCAGATGACTGCAAACTAGGAGCCATAGTCAAGTCCCCAAACGATGTGGATATCCTACAGAAGGGCCTTGCTGAGACAGATGCCTGGTGTCTGAGCCATGGCCTCAAGCTCAATGCCAAAAAGTGCAGTGTCATCCCCTTTGGTAAAAACTCTGTACCCATGAACTACCACATAGGCAGCAATCTACTTAACACCGAATGCGTGATAAGAGACCTTGGGACCCAGGTGGACAGTAGTCTCTTCCTTTGATAGTCAGATCACCACAGTAGTCAGGAAGTCCTTCTACGTGGCACACCTTATCATAAAAAGGGTTCTCATCCAGAAAAAAAGAGGTCATTGTTCCCCTCTACTCGACACTCAGACCTCTACTCGACACTTAGACCCATTATAGAGTACAATGCCCCTTTTGGAATGTACCTCACAAGACATCTACAGCAGCTGGAAAGGCCACAGAAGTACCTCACAAAGAGGATTACTGGCCTCAAACAAATGCCCTACAATGACCGCCTCAAAAAACTCCAGCTTTACTCCGTAGCATATTGCCTACTCTGAGGTGATCTCTGCCTAACATATAAAGCTATGTCAAGCCCAGATCTGTTGGTCATGCTACACCTAAAATAATCCCAATCCCTCCAAGCTACATGCTCTAGGGACCTAAACCTTGTCACCACAATAAACAGGACATGCTGGAGGGATAGATTCCTCTCCCAGAGACTTCCTATACTCTGGAACAGGCTACCCATCTATGTCAAGCAAAGTTCTTCATTAGCACTCTTCAAGAAAAATCTTGATGAGTGAATGGGAAATAGGAAATACACCCCGGGGTTCACTTCTGTGTCACTGCTCGACAGTGGCACAGGAAAATAACTTTCTTGGGTAGCGTAAGCCAGGGAACCTTGTTGGCTAGACTTAAATAAGCCCTTGGGCCGATAGCCTAGTACCTACCTATGAACCTAGGACCTGGAAGAAACACCCGTAATGACTGGTCTGGCTAGGTAAAAACATTTCATAACAGAGGGTGCATGGTGCTCAAATGATAATTGTGAATAAGAATGTCAAGGTCCCCAATTACTGGGTCAACTTTCAAAGGGGTGTATCCTATGTGCTGGGTACATGGGTGACCAGTTTTGTCAAAGGACACAATGCTGCATTTCTTTGCATTTAGTTTTAGGCAACAGTCTAGGCACCGCTTATTGGTATGTGTTGGTCCCTCTTGAAGAATCTGGAAGTTAGATGGGAGTTAATTGCACCTCCACACTTTCAATGATCTGCAAACTTGGTCAGCTGCAGGCCCTTGATGTTAGCCTTGACATCAGAGAAGTAAATATCAACGTGAAGTGGTCCTAGGACCTATCTCTGGGAGACACTGCTGGTAAGTACTACTTTTGAAGAGTGCATGCCTCCTTCATTTTTAGATTGGGATCTGCCAGTTAACAATTTTTGCCCTCCCGCAAGTAACATAGGGGTTTACATTAAGTTTACTTAGCTTATCGATACTAGAATGTGGGATAGTCTCAAGGTCATTGACAAGTCTAGGTAGGTAGTGTGAAAGTGCCTGAGTCTAATGCATTAGTGACTTACTCAAAGAAACCTATCAGGTTCAAGAGGCAGAATCTGCCTTTAACAATCCCACATTGGCTTAGATCCAGAGCTTGAAAATTGCCTGTGTCCTTGTTAAGTTCTACAATGATACATTCCATTGTTTTGCAGATATGGTTGGTTATGCCTGTAAGTCCATAGTCTCCTGGATCAGCAGTGGATCCCGCATTGTGGGGAAGGATGACTACTGCAGTTCTCTATTGTTCCAGTAAGAATCTAATGAACAAGCTGAGGTTAAATAGGTTTAGCAGCAAGTCTACCAGACAGTGACTGATGTTGATAAGAAGGAAGCCTGGACAGTATCAGGACTCATGGAGCCAGTGCTTTTAGCCTTAGAGCATTTAGGATTTGCTCAGAGGTGAGCAAAGTGGGTAGTGTGGATGCGCTTTTATATTAGAGTCAAAAACCAAAAATATCTTGGATACAAATGTGTCTCTAGCTACAGTGAAAACCAAAATATACCATTTTTTTATTGTGTAGCCTATAAAGTAATTTAATTTCAGCTATTTTCCTAAAATTTACTAGACTGAAGTTAACCTCCTGTATTCCAGTTTCCACTGTTAAAATGTATACATTTAGACAGTTACAATAGTGCATGTACTTTTCTGCTTTCTTCCAGCAGGGATGAATCTCAAACACAAACACTTCACAAAATATCCCTTCAACACACATCTGTGCAAACTAACACAAACACCTTATATAAATCATTTTGATATTCACAAATGGCATATAATTATTTACAAAACTCCAGCTAGCTGTGCTGGCAGTATCTCCTTTTGTGACATACATTATATTTTTAAACTACTAAAAATGAAATCCTGCACTACATTTCTGCAGTCTTCAACCTTCTACCGTAGTATACTGTCAGCTATTACAACCTTATTTTCTCCAAGCCTTCATGAAGAATGAAGTGCATTTGTCTGACATATCTAAAGGCATCCTGATCCATTACTTGGATCACTTTTAAATGTCAACAAACAAACAAATAATTATAAATCTGAAAAAATTAATATTTGGTATTTTATTAGTACAAAACACATCCTCATATAACAATAAAATGCCTGGGATAAACGTACTAGTTTTGTTTCTATATGCCCATATTCTTTTTTCCTATTAAAAAGTTGCCCATGTAATAGCAGTTACCCACTTGTCTGTCTCCTCCTACTGTCCCCACTGTGATCTATTCTATCTACCCTTACTGTATCCATTTCTCCTTTATTTTTTTACCCTACTTCCATTGCCTTCTGTGAAAGGGGATGGTACCACTTCCACCAGTGTTATGGTGGTGAGGATATCACTGCTGTCAGTGTGACAGGGGATGGTACCATTTCCACCAGTGTTATGGGGTAGGGATGCCACTGCTGTCAGTGTGACAGGGGATGGTACCATTTCCACCAGTGTTATGGAGGTGAGAATGCCACTGCTGTTAGTGTGACAGGGATGGTACCACAACTACCAGTGTTATGGGGGTGAGTATGCCACTGCTGTCAGTGTAACAAGGGATGGTACCACCTCCACCAGTGTTATGGGGGTGAGGATACCACTACTGTCAGTGTGACAGGGGATGGTACCACTTCTACCAGTGTTATGAGGGTGAGGATGCCACTGCTGCCAGTATGGATTCCAGATAACACAGTGCTACCCCATGTGATATAAAGATGGCTGGCAGTAATGGAGTATGAATTCTACTCCTGCCAAACAAGAGGGGAGTAATATCAAGAAAGTGCACACAAGAGCATAGAGGAAATATACACTTCTGTTTTGGTTATGGGCTTCCAATATCCATACTCAGACTAGACTGCACACAAGCCACTTACACAGCTAAATCACTGGCCAAGCACCCAAGGTCTCACCTTTACTGTTTTCTCAGTGAACCACTGTCTTCCAGGACCCCTTTATACATGGTAACTGCTATTCACCCAAATGAAATATTTTTACACACACTCAATTCACACTGAATGGTGGCAGAATTCTACAATTCCCAGAGTTTTCTTCTTCAGATAGCAGTACTGTCACTTCTGTGATTAGTGCCAGAGACACTTAGTAACCTGGCTGCTCGTAATGAAGTCAAATGTAAACACACCAATCAATATTTCTTTCATTGGTAGTACGCCTAAGAAGTCTAATGGGAGATGTGTGTCACACAGATTATTAACCAACAGTGTAAATAATGCTTTCTCAAAAAAAAAAAAACAGTGCTTTAATAAAGAAAATAGTGCAAACACAGAGTAAAATGCATGTAGGTTGGCACACCCACACAAAGAAAATAAAAGGTAATGAAAATATACAGAAAAATCTAAACTCCACATTCTCTGGCTGTATTGTAGTACAGAAATACTGTCCCTAAATATCATAAGGTGCATAAATTAATAGCCATCATTCACAAACGAGTCCACCACAAACTGGTCAGCATCAAAATTCTATATCATAACATAGCATACAGTTTTATACAGTGTTTTTCCCCAGCCCCTATGTTCGCAATGTAGCATCATCTTCCTATTGCTGGCCTGGAGGAAAACAAGTACTTTAGACTGGTTTAATTGTCACTGCAACATTTCTCAAGAACAAACACTTAATTATACCTGTCCTGCAGCAACCAGAATTGCTAGTACTTAATCGAGTTTTAATCCTTCCCTTGACTCCACCCTGGTGTGGCTTGGAGATATACATGCAAATCATTAAGCCCATCAGCAAATACATTTCCGAAGACATTTCAGGCTGTTGATCCAACACACTTCAGAAGTTATTCCATGTTCTTTTATATTAAAAAAGACAAATGTCAGACATTCTTAAGCCAGGAGAGAAAAAAACACTGACTGCAGATGAATAAGAGGAGAAAGGGACAATGCATTACATTTTTAACTCTGTTTCCCTTAGCCTGACATTATCTCTGGCATCATACCTTCATTGCGTGTTATCTGCATTATCCATGACCCTGACTTTTCTTCCTTGATATTACTGAAACCTCACTTTACAACTTCTTGAAATTTCCATTTTTAATCATTTCATTATTCCTAACATTTCTCCCTTTCTTCTTTTCCCCATTTCTCCTGCTTTCATCCAGTCTAAATACATAACTATTGTACAGTTTACTTAACATTTATTCAATTTTCTGCCATTTTAGGCACATCTGTACCTCATATGCATATCATGTGCAGTCTTCTCACAACAGTACTGACGCTGTAGAGTCTCCCACTGCCCATCCTCTTCCAGTGTCATATGCCCCAAATGTATGCTATGTAACAACTGGATATGTTGTCCTAAGCAGCTGTATTAAAATTATCATATTTAAAAATGATGAGTACAATGTACTAATGTGAGCAGCCACAGTGGTGCAGCGGTTAGTGTTGCCACCTCACAGCAAGAAGTTCTCCAGTTCGATCCTCAGCTGGGGTGCCTTCTGTGCAGAGTCTGCATGTCCTCCCTGTGGTCATGTGGGTTTCCTCCAGGTGCGCCGGTTTCCTCCCACATCCCAAAGACATGCTGTAGGTGGATTGGACGCTCTAAATTGGCCCTAGGCGTGAGTGCGTGCATGTGTGTGCCTTCTGTGGAAGGTAGGACGCCGGGCTGGCAACTCAACATCATAAAACTCCACTGCCAATCATGAGCGGACAGGTGATCCACTGTGGCGACCCCTAACCGGGAAAAGCTGAAAGAAGAAGAAGATCTTGAGTACAAATCCGAGAGCTAAAATAACAACTTAATCAAATAAAAAACGCAACAGCTTTGGAACCACGAGTAGCTGTATTATGTTTATTCATGCAAACACAACTTTCACAGTCTAAAAACTGTTTCTTCAAGCATCGATGAAGAAGGAGTTTTTAGACTGTGAAAGCTGTACTTGAGTGAATAAACATAACACAACTACTCGTGGGTCCACAGCTATTGGGTCTTTTATATGAAAGGACATTTGGGAAGATGGATAAAGCTAGAACTGAATTTGTTCCCTAATATGTCAGCTTTGTTTTCAGAGAATGTGTAAGTACTGTTCTTGTTATATATTAGCTCTGAGGCTTACTGGGCATCAACTCTAAGGTTTCTGATATAGCTGAAGAAGGCATTGTGGTTGTCCTTAGAAGAGGCAGGAATTCACAATTCATAAGTTCATAGGAGAATACAAGCCTAGCTGCTGTTGTGGCCCACTTAAGCCTAGCCAATCTCCCTCAAAGGTGAGAATAAAACCCTGTCCCTTGTATCTGTGAGGTAAACACTTTAAGCATTATGCCAACCCACAACCCCACACTTACGTTTGGAGGATTTGATTTTGTTTCCAAGTTCTTTATTGATCTTTTTCTATCTTTTTCAGTTCATTTCTAAATGATGGGGGTATTAAGTTTGCTTTTACGGACTATGAGCTTTTCCCTCTTACTGCAGTTTGTTTATACTAGGGTTTGCCATAGGAGTTTACTCCTGAATTTGACATTGTACAAATGTCTTATGGGGATAAATACAACCATGCATGCTTTGAGGGACACACAGAAATTATCCAGAAATGTGGCAGCATGCAAGATGGAGTCAATGAGGTAAGGGGGATGCTTACATTTCTTCAGGTCATCAGTCAGATGGATTAGGCTGGCCTTACAGTAGTCTCTAAAAACAGAAGAGTTTTGTCATAAATCAGGCTTCACTCTTACAGGGAGCATTACCAAAATGGTGGCCAGATATGACCAGTGACATGATAACTGTAGGTGTTGTACACAGGGTGGCTAGACTGGTGAGAAACAGATCGAACATTTTGAACCCCTATTTGGTACTTGGTTGGTCTGCAGAACAGGCATTAATAAAATCCAGGAATTTTTTATGTATATTTATTTGAAGTGGTGTAGGTTACCCAGTTAATGGAGGGATTATTGACATTTCCCAAGAGAATAGTGTTAAGCTTGATAGGGAGGAATGTCAGTTTGTTTAGATATACTTGCTGGTATGGAATCTATTTACTGTTAAGATATGACGGAAGAGTTCAAAGTTACTGTCCTCGGTTAACAGTCTGACTCTGGAGGTGAGAGGGCTTCCCAATCCTGCCAAAAAAAACAATCATTAGAGTGACATAAGTTTAAATTTATTTACCTTTATGATGCTACCAAGGCTTGCTTGTCACCTGAAATCTACTTTTTCTTTTTCTACCCTCTGTTACAACTATCAAGAGACTGTCAACAAGATAACATAATCCTATCAAAAGACACTAACTTAAAGACTATGACAAATAGTGTGCCACAAAGGAATTAAAAAGCACTGTATGACGTGAAAATAGCAGGTAATGAAGATCATGAGCCAAAATAATGAAATGTATTGTTTATGAAGACCAACATTTACAAAATTGAATTCCTAGCTCATAAGTGTAACATTCTATAATGTCACTAAATACAATTTTAATTGTTACTTTGTTACCTTCCTTCTTGAGAAAATTAGCTTCTGCACTGGAAACATACAACCAAGAAAGCTACAGAAAATTATGGCCATCAAAGGCATTACCTGCAATGAATAAAAGACGGACTAAGACAGGTATCTAAAACAAGACTTTGGGTAAAGGTGGAACTATTAAATACAGTGAAAAAATTCCTTCTGCTCACTGGATTCAGGACCTGCTCACTGCCTTCAGGACAGCTGATCCCATGCTGATGTTCCTTACCTTTGCTGGCTAAAGATGTTTAAAGCTATACTGTTTGCTTCTCATGGATGCATCTTAAACGTCTTTGCCTAAAGAGGGCTGCAGTTCTTGATGTACCTGGATAACCTTTTGGGATTCCCATGACATACCTTAAACTATAATATAGTAAGACTGGCCAGTCTTTGAAAGAATAACTACTTCTGTCTATCCAATGACTAACAATGTACCATCCAACCAGAAATGCTACTGCCTGAAACAAGATCACTGTAGATTTAAGTACATACTGTTTGGAGGAACATTTCACACAAACTGTTCCCAAAATGGCATTCTGTGGATGGAAAGCAGATTATAGCCTGCAAAATAGTCCAAATATTTTGTTAATTTAGCAATTCCACAAGGCATGCTTAAAATCTGCTTACTCCAATACTCATTTCTGACAGAATAGTGATACTGGAATCCTAAAGGTGGCTGGTTTTGTAGCTGCTACACACTCACAGTGACAAATCATCAACTGTGTACATACTTTGATTAAGGAATATACATCCAATTCCCATGTCTGTGCCCAGTTACAGTCAATACATCACTCTATATCTGAATAATAATACAAAAGGTGGGTAGTTGAGAATTCTGAACCATTATTTTTTTAAAACAATAAAGCATGAGTTCTGGTGCATCTATTTGTCCATGTATATTTACTTATGTAATTATGTTAAAATCTAGTCTGACAACAAGGAAGACTGGCTTTTACAATCCTTAATAAGTTAACCGACATAGTCTGGCTATGTTTTAGATTTTACTTGCCTAACATTTGTCTAGTGGAGATTAGTTTATAACATATTACTACAGCATAGTAATTTAACACAGGAAATTTCCAAAGTTTGAAACAGTAAACATATCAGCATTTCCTCTGAATTATAGATTATTAAAAACAAATGGACAAACAACAAATTCTTGTGTTTGTTAGGAGAAAAACAAAATAAGATGTAGGTTATCTGATATTTACAGCTTACCCATAAGGTAGGGATATATAGTCAGGGTAGGTGAGCTAAGCTATGAGACTGAACAAAAGCTTTTGGTGGTTAATAAACTCATTATTGTATTAGACAGTGCTAATTGTTGTTATTAAGTGATCCTTACCTGTCATCATTATCTTTGTTTCAAAACCACCACTTGAGGCTATAAAGTCCCAAAACCCCACACAGACATACCTCTCAACCTCTTAGAGCAACAAATATGGACAAAGCCATAAATGGCAAAGGTCAAAAAATAGGGATATTTTTAAAAAAAATATTACTCTTACATACTTACAAAGTTGACAGAATAACACATTTTGCATTCGCATGACTTTTTTGAAGGGTATGAAGTCTGAAACTCAAATGTCTGTCATTATTTTCTGACTTAAACCCTCAATAACTTGCTAATGATCTTCCAGAAAACTACATTTTTATGAGGAAATAGACCAAAAATATGAGGTACAAATCTGTACAGTTGAGAGGTGTGCATGCAGATGCATGATGTACTATGTCAGCTGCACTTTTAAGAATTCAGGTAAGAACTCAAAATATTCATTAGACTCCTGTAAACAGCACAAAACAATTGATATGTTTCAATTAAGCAGTTCTGCAAACAGATCCTTAGCACTGCTACTTGTTTTAACTTCCAAATGTATGGCCACAATACTGGCTGCTGTGCAAATACCCGAAACTGCTGTGGAACAAACACAGATAACTAATATCTGCCTGAATAATCTAGCTAACAGAGTTATATTTTATTTGCAATTACATTAGGAACATTATACAAAGCAATTCAAAGGTAATTACAAGACAAATAACATGAGTACACTGAAATGGCCTGGGATTCACAATCAACCAAAAGAAGTTTGCAATGAAACAAATCCAACGAAAATAATATTGTGTCTTCCTTCTCTTTCTTTCTCTCTCTAAAGAATTCAATACAATGTTTCACCCTAAATTACTCCATACACTTTTCTCTCTCAACTTCTTCCCACTAGACTTCAGTGGTTCATTATCCAACTCAAAAATCATACTCAAATGGCTCTCTGCCTTCTCTACCTATCTTCTGGAATCCACTCATACTTGATCTCCTACCATTCAATTTGTTCATAAATAGGCTCCCCTCTGCTTCGCCACATACTATTCTCATTCAGTACAGAGAAGAATCTACCCTCATCTGCTCAGCATCATTCTTACCCATACTACAATTTATCACACAAAAGTCATTGGTTGCCATCGAGACTTGGCTCACTGGCAATACTGTAACAAAAGTGAATTAATGCTCTTTAGTCATAGGTTCATAGGCACCTTTAGAAGCCTAGCCTATAAGATTACCCTGGCATCATGCCACCCAACCTTAGTTCCCAGTGCCTCTGTTGAGTAAAGCCACTGGAGTGATCCCCGGGGTGAATTTTCTATTTCCCATCCACTCATCAAGATTTCTCTTGAAGAGGGCCAGTGAGGTGCTCTGTTTGACATGTATAGGAAGTCTATTCCACAGCACGGGCAGTCTCTGGGTTATGAACCTGTCCCTCAGGCTTGTTCTGTTGATTGTGGTAATGAGGTTGAAGTCTCTGGAGTGTGTGGTGTGGACGGATTGGGATTTCTTTAGATGTAGCATATCTAACAGAGCTGGGTCAGACATGGACTTGTAAGTCAAGCAAAGATCATCTCTAAGTAGGCGATATGAGGCAGAGAACAGTTGGGAGTTTTTTTTTAGTCTGTCCATATAGGACAAGTATTTAAGACCTAGGATCCTCTTTGTGAAGTACTTTTGCGGCCTCTCCAGTTGGCCTAATGAGGGAAGACTAAAGGGAGGCAATGACCTCTTTCTTCCTAAATGCAAAACCCTTAGTAATGAGATGTGCCACATATAGAAGGACTTTCTGACCACAGTGGCAATATGGTGGTCAAAAGAGAGGCTGCTGTCAACCTGTGTTCCCAGATCTCTTATAACTCCTTCTGTGTTTAGTGGACTACCATCAATGTGGTAATTCATGGGAACCAGGTTTTTCCCCAAAGGAGATGACGACATTTTTTGGCATTGAGCTTAAGGCCATGTTTCTGACACCAGTCATTGGTCTCAGTGAGGCCTTTCTGTAGGATGTCAACATCACTTGGGGAGTTAATAATAGCTCCCAACTTGCAATCGTCTGCGAACTTTGTCAGCCAGAGTCCCTTAATGTTGGCCTGGACTTCAGAGAAGTAGATAACAAACAGGAGAAGACCCAGAACCGAACCCTGTGGGACTCCACTCGTGACAAGTTGGCAGTCTGACTTGGAGTCAGTTACTTTCACACTGTGGGTTTGTCTGTGAGCCAGTTTGCAACCCACCTAGTGATATAGGGGTTGATGCCTAACTCAGTGAGTTTTTCTATGATTCCTGATTCACGAATGGTATCAAAGGCCTTGGCCAGATCAAGGTAGGCTGTATGAACCACCTTGCCTTCATCCACAGCTCTAGTGACTGACTCAAAGAAGTCGACCAGGTTGAACAGGCATGATCTATGCTTCACAAAACCAAACTGTGTGGGATCCAGAGTTTTGAGATTCCCTATATCCTTGTTTATTAGGTCCATGATGATGCGTTTCATAGCTCTGCATATCAGACTCATCAGGCTAATGGGGCGATAGTTGCCAAAGTCTGTAGTTGCTCCTCCTTTGTGGAGAGGGATGACTGTAGCAGTTCGCCATTCGGTAGTGACAAAGCCTGAGGTGAGGGTGTGACTGAACAGGGCACACAGGTGAGGTGGCAGTTCACTCTGTAGTTCATGTAAAACACAGCCAGGGATACTGTCAGGTTGCCCTTAGAAAGTGCTGTTTTAACCTGTGCAGAAGTAATACTGGGTGCCTGACAATCTACTGGCATTGTAATTAGCCCTTTGGAGGGGGAGAGAGGGGCAAAGTTGGCACTGAATCTGTCGGCCAGTATAATGGCAATATCTGTTGGCTTGGTATAGGAGGTACCATTGTGCAGTAGCTCAGAGCAAATCTGGGTATTGCCATGGAGATTCTTTATATAACTATAGAAGGCCTCGTGGTTGTCTTTACTATCTGCTGCAATTGTTTTTATAGCTAGCTTTAGAGGATTTGATGAGAGATCTCAACTTTTTGTTGAGGCTGATAAGGGAGTTTTTCCAGTCTTGGGACTTCACCTTATTCTGCATCAGTTTCCTCCTTCTGTTGTAGAGTTTGTTTATGACAGGGGACCACCAGATTGGCTTCCTTTTTTTGGAGGAGAGTATCTTGGTTCTATTGGGGTATGGCGAGATCCATGCATTTGTGTACGTGTCCGTACAGTGCATTGGTGTATGATTCAGTGGTCATGCAACTATTTTCCATTTGCATGGGTGCCATGAAGTAAGCCACCTCTGTTTTTAGGAGCCCAAAGTTAGCTTTGGAGAAGTTTTCATGGTGGTTACCTTTGCGGGGGTGGGGTGAGGGTGGGAGGGATGTGGATTTCCAAGATGATTAGTTTGTGGTCTGATCTAAGCAGGGAGGAGTTGATTATTGGTATAGAGCAATGGTTCCCTATGTTAATAATGACCAGGTCAAGGATGCTGCTACCTCTAGTGGGGGTAAGAACGAGCTGGTCCAGGGCACTGGAACTAATGAATTCCAGGAAACACTGAGCAATTGTATTGGTACATGAGTAATTTTCACAGTTAATGGAGGGGTAGTTGAAGTCGCCCAGTATGAGAGTGTTAGGTTGGACCCTAATATTCTCCAGGGTGCTTAGGAACATGGAGTGTGAGTCTTGGGACATGCTTGGGGACCTATAGCAGGCGACGACCTGAATCGCTGTCTTACCCAATGTTAGCTGCACCTGAAGTATCTCTGATGCATTATGTTGGGCTACCAGTCTGGAAGTGTGCGCATCCTTTATGAATATGGAAACACCACCGCCTTTGGAGCTTTGGTCCAAGTTCTGGGGCCGAAGGGTGTGGAATGAGTTATAGCCTCGTAGTGCAGGGGTTCTTTCTGCTGCCTTGAACCAGATCTCTGTTACAGCACAAATGTCGATCTTCTCCACTTTTAAGGAGTGCTTTGAGCAAGTGGTATTTGAGATTTAGACTTCTAGCGTTGAGCAGCATGACCCTCAGATTGCATTTGTTTGTAGCTGTTACGGTGGTAATTTGGTCTTTGGAACACCGCCTAAAAAAAGCACTATAGGGGTGGCAAGAGCCTTGGACAGTATCCGGAAGCCCAGGGGTGACAGATGCAGGCCATCTCTGGCAAAGCATCGAGGTCTGTCAATCATGTCATCCCAGGCAGACAGATACTGGATTCCCTTAGAATGACACCAGAAACGTAGCCAATTGTTGAAATCAATCATTTTCTGCTTGTATTGTGGTATCATTCTGGGTGATGGTAGGAGGCTGCTCAGGGCTAAGGTCATACCCGCCTGGGCTACATAATCCAAGAGCTCCTCTACGTCTCTTTTCATGTAATCCAGGGAGGTATGCCTCAGGTCATTCATAGGTTCATAGGTAAGTACTACGCTATCGGCCCTAGGGCCTATACAAGCCTAGCCAAATGAATTCCCTGGCTTTCGCCACCCAAGAAAATTATTTTCCTGTGCCCCTGTCGAACAGAGCCACAGCACTAATTCCTGGGGTGAATTTCCTATTACTCATCCAATTGTCAAGATTTCTCTTTTCTGTTTATTATGGTGACAAGGTTTAGGTCCCTGGAGCGTGTGGCTTGGACAGATTGGGATTTCTTTAAGTGTAGCATGTCCATCAGGTCTGGGTTAGACATGGCTTTGTATGTTAGGCAGAGGTCACCTCAGAGTAGGCGATATGTGACGGAGTAGATCTGGAGTTTTTTTGAGATGGTCGGCGTATGGCATCTATTTGAGGCTGGTAATCCTCTTAGTGAGGCATTTCTGTGGCCTTTCCAGCTGTTGCAGATGTCTTGCGAGGTACATGCCAAACGGGGCATTGTACTCTATGACAGGATTAATAAGGGATGAGTAGAGAGGAACGATGACTTCTCTTTTTCTGGAGGAGAACCCCTTTGTGATGAGGTGTGCCACGTAGAAGGATTTCCTGACTACTGTGGCGACGTGATTATCAAAGGAGAGACTACTATCCACCTGTGTCCCAAGGTCTTTTATCACACTTTCGGTGTCTAGTAGGCTACCACCTATGTGGTAGTTCATGGGTATGGTATTTTTCCCAAAGGGGATGACAATGCACTTCTTGGCATTGAGCTTTAGGCTATGACTTGGATACCAAGCATCGGTCTCACTGAGGCCTCTTTATAGAATGTCCACATCCTTAGGTGAATCGATTATGGCTCCTAGTTTGCAGTCATCTGTGAATTTCATTAGCCAGAGACCAGCTGTATATGCCTGGACTTAAGAGAAGTAGATACCAAACAGGAGAGGACCCAGGACCAAACCCTGTGGTACTTCACTTGTCACTGGTCTGAAGTGGATTTGGAGTCGGCTACTTTCACTGTGTGGGTTCTGTCAGTGAGCCAGTTGGCCTCCCATTTTGTGACAAAGGGATTTATGCCTAGTCCAGTGAGTTTATCTATTATACCAGAGTGGGAGATGGTGTCAAAAGCCTTGGCGAGGTCAAGATAGGCAGTGTGCACTACCTTACCCTCATCTATGGCTCTAGTGACTGCTTTGAAGAAGTCAATCAGATTTAGGAGGCATGATCTACCCTTTACAAACCCAATCTGAGTGGGGTCCAGAGTTTGGAGGTTACCTATGTCTTTGTTTATAAGCTCTAGGATGATGCGTTCCATGGCCTTGCAGACCAGGCTCATCAGGCTAATGGGGCGGTAGTTCCCAGGGTCTGTGATGGCACCCCCTTTGTGGAGTGGGATAACTGTCGCTGTGTGCCACTCTTTAGGTACAAAGCCTGAAGTGAGGCTATGGTTGAACATGGTACTTAGGTGGGGTGCCAGTTCGTACTGTAGTTCGTGCAGAATGCAGCCTGGGATGTTGTCTGGTCCCACAGATGCTGTGTTCTTGGCTTTGGAGAGTGTGGTCTTCACCTGTGCCGGCCATGATTTCAGGGGGTTTGCAATCATCTGGTATGGGGATGGGCCCTTCACATCCACATGTACAATGACAGAGTCATATTTGTACCTGTTGTTGAGGGGCCTGAGTGCTTGCGTTATGTGGCAGATCCTGGCACCTGACAGGCAGCTGACTGTTGCTTTCTCCTTATTCAACCTAGTGAGTGGGACATCAGTGTGCCTCACTATCGAGTCACCTACGACTAGTGTGTTGGACATGCTGTTTTGCCTTAGGGGCTTTGGTTGAGTGGCAGACTGTCTAGAAGAGTTATGTGTCTCGTGATCAGTGTTGTGTTTGGGTGTTCGAGTGTGTTTCTGCCTTGGAGGTCTCTGCTGTTTTGGGTAGATTTTTATTGAGATCTTCCATGAAGGTGGGTGTGTGGTTTGTGTTTTTATGCGAAGGCAGTGCTGGTGTGTGTTCTGGAGGGCTATGTGTTTCATGTGGTGTGGTGCCTGTGTTGACCTTCTCCTCTTGGCCAGCTATTCCTTGGCTGGAGAGTGCGTGGCTTCCAATTTGGATATATATATAAGTGCATCTCTCGCAAGTCTGAGTATTGGGAGGTAAGAGGAGAGGGTTGTCAGTGTACATTAGGCAGTTGCTACATTGCTTCAGAATGCCCAAGTTAACCAGATTAATGGGAGAAAGCACAAGGATCTGACCTTTAGACATGCCTGAAGGGGTGGGCATTAATAATAAGAACTGGAACTGTTTCCTTGTGGAACATTTAGTGCTGGTAGCACTTTTGTGTGCTGCAATAATTGCTACAAGATGTCTGGTAAAGTGCTACACTAATAAGCTAGTAAAAGTGCAGGAGAGGAGAGAACTAGAAGATCTAAGGGAAAAACTGAAGAGCAAACTTTTTGGCACTGCTCAGAGCTTACAAACAGTCCTGGATACAGCAAATCTGTATCTGGACTAGACTAGTTGCAGGAAAGACGGGAAACGAGCGCAAACTCAGGCTTTTAAACAGAGAGTTGGAAGAGATGGAAAAACTGCCCAAACGGCCAATAAACTACAATTTCTGGGCCAGAAACCACTCCTCTTGTGGTAGAAAAGGCTATCTAGTGCTTACCATGCCCACTGATAAGCTAGAAGGCTTCCCCTCCAACACAAACTCTTGGGGGGCTCAGAAGCTTACAAACAGTCCTGGATACAGCAAATTTGTATCTGGACTAGACTAGTTAAAGAAAATGCGGGAAACGCATGCAAATGTGGGTTTTTAAACCAGAAGTCTTTAATCTTGTTTACACGCTAATTCCAGCTTTACAGTCCTCTTGATGACCAACTCAAATTTGACAAATACATTCAAAACACAGTTTAAAATACTCACCTAAAACTGTGGCTCTCATACAGACCATCCTACTTTTTTACCAAGCACTCTAGTAAAGCTACAGCAGTATCCAACCTTCTGTCATGTCTGCTGTACACCTTTTTCAATTCTTAGAGATATTAACATATCTCATGTAAAAAAAAATAGAGCAATGGTATAATAAAATTGTAGTGTTTGCTGCTAAGATGATAAATTTAACCCTTCACTGCTTGGCCTTCAAAAAATTAAATTGGCTTGAACAACCAAATTACCACAGTTTCTCACAACTAAGAATTGCTCACAAAATACAGTTGTACAAGTTGAAGTTAACATAATAGCAGACGTTCAAATGATCACTGCTATAGTAGCCTAAGCTGTATGGGTTATACCCTGCCAAGGACATAATAGATATCCAGCATCCAAAGCTTCAGGGCACCTTCCATGCACCCAAACTGTCAAGCAGCTAGAGCTGAGCTGACTTAAAGACAAGTTTGTGTGCAAAGCCCTTCAGAGCCTTCCTGCAACCACAGAAAGGAAAGCCGAGCCCTGAAGGGCAATGTTCTGAACAACATAAAAACAAATGCTTGCACCCTCGCATAAAAAAATCCACCCAACAAACAAGGGGGATGTGGCTACTGCAGCAGCAATTATTCAAACATCTACTGTTATGGTAAGTTCAACTTACACAACTGTAGTATGCTTTTCATATTTATCACTGAGACAGTAGCCTTTGCTATTTGGGTATATTATCATAACTAACTATATTTGGGTTGTAGAAGGAGGGGGGTACAGGAGTCCTTGGAGAATGGTCCTAACACAGCTTGATCTAGACCTAGAGAAGGAATCAAGCTTACAGTGCTTTGTAAAAGTATGTACAGAGGACCAAGTAGTAGCTTCTAGAACACGTCTAGAATCCAACCCTTTCTAAAAGGCCACAGATAAAGCCAAAGCCCTTGCAGGGTGGGGCCTTGACCCTGCCTGGAACTGATTTGTTATGGTTAGTATAACAAAAGGTAATAGCCTTAAAACTGACTATTTTCAAATGGCTGTCTGACACAAGTTGTCCCTTCTCACCTTCACATGAAATGAACAATTGATCTGAAAGCTAGTACCCGAGTTGTTTGAGGACATTCAAGGTGTGGAGTATCCTTTCTCCCTTATTTTTAGGTTCAAGAAAGAAAATGGGGAGATGGATAGTTTGGCTTAAAGTAAACTATGATATCACTTTAGGCATAAAAGAAGGATTAGTTCTCAAAGAAACTTTGTCTGTAGGAAATGAGATAGGCTTGCAACTCAGATACCATTCTTGCAGAGGTCAGAACAATCCGTAAAACTGTTTTCTATGTTAAGAAAGTACAGTTTTGGTAAACCTTACCATAACAATAGATGTCCTTCTCTTCACTGCTGCAGTATTCTCTATAACAGGGATCCCATGCCTAGGGCAGTCCGATGTCCAGACAGTATAGCAAAGCCTTTAGGTTGTAATGGGTATGTTATATGTCACATGTATGCTCCCTGTACACAGCGTAGGGCATAAACGTGGCGTCCGGACATACCATCTTCAGAAATGAAAAGCCCCATTAGGAATGACAGCCTAAGGATATTATCAGGTAACAGGCACATCCAGAAGGAAAAAGGACCAGAGGGAGGAGGGAGTGAGCAAATACTGCAACAGTGAAGAGAAGGACATCTATTGTTATTGTAAGAGTTTACACAACTGTACTATGTCCTTCCATATCACTACTGTAGTATCTTTACAATAGGGAGAGTACAATAGCTCAGGATGAAGAATGGGAGGAGGAAGGGCCAGCAGAGCCCTCTAGGAACTCATGAAGGATGGCTCTAGCAAAACCAGCTCTGGCCCTAGAAATCATATCCAACTTATAGTGCTTGGTAAATGTATGCACAGAAGTCCAAGTAGCTGCATCATGACAGAATTCGTATCCAAACCCTTGGAAAAAAGCACCAGAAGAGACTACAGCCTTAGGAAAATGAGCCTTAACAGAAAGGGAAGGCTCTTACTATGAGAGGAATAACAAAAATAAATGGCTTTAGAAATTCAGGAAGAAATTGTTTGCTTGGAAACAGCTAAACCTAAAGACCTAGGATGAAAAGAAACAAAAGGCTGTTCAGATTTATGAAAAGCTTTAGTTTTACCCAAATAATATCTGAGTTGTCTATGCAAATCTAAGGTGTGCAAAACCTTTCCACTAGCAGACTGCTAAGAAGGGATAAAAGTGTGGAAATGAATAGACTGATTAGGAGACAACTCATTAACCACCTTGGGCATAAAAGAAGGATTAGTACAACGAGACACCCTGACCTTATGAAAAACTAAAAAAGGAGGAACAGGCATAAGTTCTTGTAGCTCAAACACCCGTCTGGCAGAAGTAAGGGCCAAAAGAAGAACAGTCTTTCAAAAATAATGTTGTAAGGAAGCTGAAGCAGCAAGCTCAAAAGTAGCCTGAGTCAGTTTTTCTAAAACAAAATTAAGATCCCAGGAAGGAGGGACAGGCTTCCTGGGAGGTCTAATGTGAAGGACGCTTTTAAGAAATTGTTTGGCCTCAAATCTAAGAGGTTACAGGCAGACAAGCAGAAATAGCAGACAGGTGGCCCTTAACAAAAGAATAAACCAACTCGGCATTCAGCAATTCAAATAAATAAGAGAACCACAGGAACAGCCACATTAAGTGAATCCAGGCTATGAGAAAGACACCAAACAGAAAATCTCTTCCATTTGGACAATAAGATTTTCTATTAGTGGGTTTCCTGGCCTTCTGCAGGACATGCACATCCAAACAAAAAAGGTGTCTGTAGGGGGATCAAAACCCTATCACACACTATGTAAGTTGAAGAGTGGACAGGTGGGGATGGATGAGAGACTCCTTGTCTTGTTTGAGTAGGTCCGCCCTGTGAGTTAACTTGTGATGATTGCCCTTGGGTAAATGTAAGAGGAGGGAACCAATTATGTCTGGGATAAAAGGGAGTCTCAGCAAGATATTGGGAGCATCCTGTTTTTTCTTGAACAGGACCTTTGGAATGAGAGGAAGAGGAGGGAAGGCATAAAGAAACATCCCCTTCTAAGAGAAAGAAAGGGCGTCCACCTTCCAGGCTAGAGGACATGGGGCTCTGGTGCAAAAAGGAGGCAAATAGATCTACTAGAAGAGTACTCCACTGGTGGACAATGTCCAGAAACACATCCCTGTGAAGCAGCCACTCGTGGGATTACGTTATGGACCTGCTCAGGGAATCTGCCACTATATTCTGATCTGAGGGACTATAAACGGTCTGAAGGGTCACTTGATACTGGACAGCTAGAAGACCCAATCTACACAGGAGACAAGACCTTGCTTGTTGATAAACCACATCACTGTAGTACTGCCTGTGCGAATTTTGAGGAACTCTGGAAGGAAAGAATGAAAAGCCTGAAGAGTCAGAAAAAGAGCTCTCATCTCCTTGACACTGATGTTCTTTCTTTTGTCAAAGAGATCAAAAGTTCTACACTTTCAGAGTAATGAAGGAGGCCCCCCATCCCACGTCCGAGGCATCTGTGAAGAGTTCCTGAGAGGGGACTGGAGGTTGCAAAGGAAGCCCTGAGTTGAGAGACAACTGATGAATCCACCACTGAAGTTCCAGCTTGAGACTTGGAAGAAGAGGGAGCAAGAAAATCTAAAGGAGGAGAATGTTGAAGTCAAACTGACTTTTGAAACCACTGGAGTTTCCTCGTGTGGAGCTTGGCCAGGGGAAGCATAGGAATAGTGGAAGCCATGTAACCTAGAGCCCTCAGAAATTCCATGGCTGTAAATGAAGCCAGGGGAAGAAGGGAGTGAATGAAAGCAATCAGAGTTAAAGCCTTGGAAGGAGGCAGGGATGCCAGCATTGTAAAAGTCTGGAACCTGCACCCCAGAAAAAAACATGATCCTGAGGAGTCAGGAATGACTTTTGGAAATTTACAGTAAACCCCAGGCTTTGCAGGACAGAAACAGTAAAGTATAGATGTTGAAAAAGAATCTCTGGAAAGGAGGCCTGCATAAGCACGTCATCCACGTAAGGGAAGATCTGTATCCCTCCCAACCTACAGAAAGCAATCACAGGAACAAAGCATTTGGTGAAGATCCTTGAGGCAGTAGAGAGGTCAAAGGGCAAAGCAGAGAAGTGAAAATGCCAGTAAGCAACAGAGAAATGTAAAAACTTCTGAAAAAGGGATGTTTGGGAATGTGAAGATAACCTTGAGATTCAGGAAAAGTATAAAAGCCTGAGGAAGGAGAACAGAAAACAAGGTTGGAAGGGACAGCATCTGAAAGGAAGGGACCTTCAAAAAAGTCCAGACACACAAATCCTTAAGAAATGTCTGAAGTGTGGATAAATAGGTTGTGATGATAAACATCTTTTAAGTCTAGTGTTACCAGGAAACTAGAAAGAGGAAGAAAAAATAACAGGTTGTGAAGTAACAACATTTCAAATGTGGGGACTATCACAAAAGTACAGTTGTGTACACTTACTATAAATGTAGATGTTCGAGTGTATTCACTGTTGCAGTCATCACACTTGGGTTATCTGCCTGCAGGTAGCCCTCAGTCGGCCCGAATACCAGAGACTTAGTATTTCTGCGTCAGATGCTGTCGCTCCAGGACTGACGTCAGGTCGTCAGGGGTATAAAAACAGGTAGCCAATGCCATTACATCAGTTTTTCTTGCCCCAAATGTCAGAAGCCCCCAAATAGGGAGCTAAGTTATGGTGGGGAAAACACCAGCAGTAAAAAGTAAATACCAATACCCCTGAAAGGGGTGAGTAATAGCCATAGAGAGGAGAGAGGAGAGAGAGAAAAAACAGGGGGCTGGAGGGAGGGAAACCAGGACTGCAACAGTGAATACACTCGAACATCTACATTTATGGTAAGTGTACACAACTGTACTATGTTCTTCGTGTTTCACTGTTGCAGTCATCACACTTGGGTGGATTTCCAAAGCTGAAGAAGGGTGGAGGCAGTCAAGAAGAGTTAGGGCTGGCTAGAATGCCTTGCAGGACTGCTGCTGCAAAACCTGCCCTGGATTTGGAAAAGATAGGCAGGTGGTAATGCTTGGTGAAGGTGTGTACTGAACTCCAGGTAGCAGCTTCCAGGATGTCCCTGGTGGGGACTCCGCTGAGAAATGCTGTAGAGGTAGATGTTGCCCTAGTGGAATGTGTTCTGACCCACTGAATGGTTGGTTTCCCATGGTGCTTGTAGCAGAAATGGATGCAGTGTGCTATCCAGTTGGAAATTGTTTGTTTTTAAATGGCCTTGCCCGCTGCCCCTGTTGCAAAGCTGACTAGTAACTGGTCAGATTTCCTGAAAGGCTTAGTCCTATCAAGGTAGAATCTGAGCTGTCTGTGCATGTCCAAGGAGTGCAGGATCCTTTCCCCTTTATTTTGAGGATTAGAGAAGAAAGTTGGCAAATGGATGGATTGGTTGAGAGCCACACTGGACACCACTTTAGGCATGAAGGAAGGGTTAGTCCTGAGGGAAACCCTGTCAGCATGGAAAATAATGAAGGGTTCCACAGCCATAAGTGCTTGTAGCTCAGACACTCTTCTAGCTGAAGTGATGACCAGAAGCAAGGCTGTTTTCCAAGAGAGGAATTTTAAGTCTGCTGACACAGCAGGTTCAAAGGGGGGAAGCGTGAGCTTTTCCAGTACAAAGTTAAACTCCCAAGCAGGGGTGGGTGCTCTCCTTGGTGGGCTTAAGTTGTTTGCCCCTCTCAGGAGCTGTTTGATAAGAGGGTGCGAGAAGAGAGGTGGCTCAGTGTTGTAATGAGCCGAAATGGCTGAGGCATGTATCTTAATGGAGGAGAAGGAGAGGCCTTTGTGGAGTAGATCTGCTACGTAATCCAGGATTAGAGGCAGGGAGGGCAGAGTTGTGTCATCTCCTTTAGACAGAATCCAGGAGCAGAACCTTTTCCACTTCTCAGCATAGGATTTTCTTGTACTGGGTCTTCTGGCTTCAAGAATGACGTCCAGGACCTGCTTGCTTAGGGTTGCTGGGGGAGAATTCAAGGAATAAGCCAGGCTGCAAGATTTAGGGTTTGCAGTTGTGGATGCAAAATCTGTCCATCCTGCTGAGGGAGCAGGGTTGCGTTCTGGTGTAGGTGCCAGGGTGGCACTGGTGACAGGCTGCGCAGGAGTGGGTACCAGTGTTGGCGTGGCCAGTCCAGGACAATCAGAATTGTCCTTGGCCTGTCCTGTCTTATCTTGAGTAATGCTCTTGAGAGAAGGGGCAGAGGGGTAAAGGCATAGATTGAGATATTTATCCACTGAAAAGATAGGGCATCCACTTTCCAGGCCCTGCTGTGAGGATTCTTGGTGAAGAATTTGCTGAGCTGGTGGTTGTAGGGGGACGCAAAGAGATCCACCTCTGGGGTCCCCATTTCTGAATCAGAAGGCTGAAGGATGCTGGGCTACAACTGCTACTCGTGTGGGTCTAGGAGATTTCTGCTCAAGTTGTCTGCAGTGAGTTTTGTTTGCCTGGCAGGAAATAAGCTTACAGATGGACTTGCATGTCCAAGGCTGTGTGCCACAGGGCCATGGCTAACCTGCAGAGTGGTTTCCCCCCTGCTTGTTGATGTACCACATAACTGTGGTGTTATCTGTTTTTATTAGCAGTTGTCCTGGAAAGAGTAGGGATCTGAAAGCTGTCAGGGCATTCTGCACAGCTAGCATCTCTTTTTGGTTGTTGTGCAGATGAAATTGACTTGGGCTCCAGTGGCCCTTAATGCATTTGCTGTCCATGTGTGCTCCCCAGGCATAGTCTGATGCATCTGTGGTTAGGGTCTGGCCGGCGTGGGTTGAGAAAAGGGCAGTCCCTTGTTGTGGTAGCATGCTTCTGCCCACCAAAGGAACTCTGTCCTTAGACAGGGTATGATAGGAATGACTGTTTCCAGGTCCTGAGAATGTGGGCACCAAAGACTTTTTAAGTACCATTGAAGTTTCCTCATATGCAGTCTTGCATACTGAATTAGAAGTATACATGAGGCCATGAACCCTAGGGCCTGCAGTATTTTTCTTGCAGACAGCTGGGTTCTGGTGGCCACTTGTTTGAAGTAGGCTGTCAGATAGACTTGTTTTTCTGAAGTGAGGAATGCCATCTGGGATGTTGTGTCCAAGCTTGCTTCCAGGAATACAATCTTTTGACTAGGTACCAGTTTTGATTTCTTTTTGTTGATGGTGTGCCCCAAGGAAGTGAAAAGGTGTTTCACAAATATCAGGTGCTGCAACAGTAATTCCTGACTGTCCACCTGAATCAGGCAGTCATCCAAATACGGGAAAAGTTGGATATTTCTCTGCCTGCAGTATGCAATGGCTGGAGTCAGGGATTTTGTGAAAATGCTCGGCACAGTAGATAAGCTAAAGGGAAGTGCAGAGAAATGATCATGCATAGATCTTGCCCTGAAATGTAGATACTTCCTGTATGACTCCCTTATGGGGATGTGCAGATAGGCTTCTTTTAAGTCTAGGGTGACTAACCAGGCCTTCTTGGCTAGCACAGGAAGAAGCTGTTGCAGGGTAAGCATTTTGAATGTTGGTACCACTAGGAAGGTGTTGAGTACTGAAAGATCAAGGACTGGGCACCAACAGCCCTCTTTCTTGGGTACCAGGAAGACTCTGGAGTAGAATCCTTGACACCTCTGTTCTACTGGAACCGGATGAATAGCTCTGATATTGAGCAGGGAAGCTACTTGGCTTTGAGCCTCTGCCCACTGGTTTGGAGGAAGGTCTGGAAACCCGCTTGGGGTTGGCAGTGAATGGAAATAAAATTTGTACCCCTGGGATACAATGTTGAGGACCCACCGGTCCTGTGTGATGGACATCCAATTTTTTGCATGAAGGGCAAGTTTTCCTCCTAAGGGCACAAGCAATTGGGCAGGGCTGGGGAGTGGAGAAAATAAGTCATTGTGAGTTTTTTCCGTAAGGAGGTGGCTTACCACTCCCTGCTTCAGGGGTGGGGGCACGCCATTGCTTAGATCCCTGCATACCCTGTTTCCCCTGGGTCTGGTTTGAGAAGGCCTGGAGGGAGCTGGAAAGGACCAGTGTTTGGAAGGGCAATGCCTACTGAATCTAGGGGGTTGCACTTGCAAGAATTCTTTAACAGTCTGCATAGACTTAGCTTTTCCTTCCATCTTTTTAAGAACCTCTCCTGCTTTGGCGCCAAACAAACTGTCCTTGTTCAAAGGAGCGTCTAGTAACTTTGATTTGACATGGTCTGGCAAGGTCTGCTCCTTCAGCCAAGCATGTCTTCTCAGTACAGATCCAGTGACTGCTGCCTGGCAAGATGCTTCTAGGGAATCAAAGCCATACTGCAAAGTATGCTTACTGACTTGGCTTGCAGAGTGCATAAGCTCCTGCAATTCTTTATTTTCTGCAGTCTGTAAAGGTTGCCACTTTTTGTTTAATAAGTTCCATAATATGCTGCTGGTACTTCAGCATGTGAAACTGACAATTCAATGTCCTAATAGCAGGAGTTGCAGAGGTATATACCTTCTTATCCTATCTGTCCAAATCTCTGGAATCCCTGTCAGAAGGGGTGGGATTCTTAGCTATAGTAGCCTTGATACCTTTAGGTCCCTGGGAAATGATCTCTGGGTCAGCAGTAGGATTCTTGAAAAGAAATTTGTGAGTGTCAGGTACTCTGTAGTACCTGTCTGGTTTCCTAGGGGCAAGAGGTAAAGTGTCAGGAGTAAGACTGGGTTCCATAAAAACATCATCAACAACATCCAGGACAGGGGTTATTGCTAAAGACCTGTGCCGAGGCAACTCTAGGAATTCTCTGAGTCTCTTTTTGGACTGAGAATATTCTTGGCATTCCCAGTGGAAATGGTCTTTTAAAGTATGCAAGGTTTCACCAAAACAAACATCCTCTGGAGGGGAGGCAGAGGTAATGGATTGCTCTGCATCTGAATCATCATAATCAGAAATCTCAGCGTCATCAGACTCCTGGTCTGTAGAAGCTGTAGGGGACTGGTCTCTTTTTCCTCTTAGCAGGGGAAGGCTGACTTCCCCTAATAGGCGTAATATTGGCATTCTAAGCATTTGTTTTTGTGGCATGGGAGCAGGTGCATGTGCTTTGGTCGTCGGTTTTCTAGGCATAGTGCCTACTCTGGGTCTAAGAAACTCTAGTTTTGGTTAAAAAAGAAGTCGAACATCGGTTGAGTGAAGAACTGCCTCAAAAGCCGGTGCCTGCACAGCGGCTCCGGACCCATCCAAGGTAGAGACATCCGCAGGTTCCATAGTCGAAGAAGAGTCTCGCGGCATACCGGACTCCGAATGGTTCTCAGTAGAGGCCTGCAAATCCACTGAAGCGGGCATCAGGGATTGCAAAAGTGCCTCACTGAGTACCGGTGGACTGGCGACTAGCTTAACGGAAGCATCGTCAGCAGCTTTGGACCTATGCAGCCTGTCTCTGTCTTTATCCTTATGTTTTTTCGGAATATCGGTAGTTGGATGGCTTACCCAAGCCATTTCAGAATACGGAGATTGAGAGCGAAAGTATTTAGCTACAAAGAGAGCCCGACGATGAATGGTTCGGGAGTTAAACAAGGCACAAAACCAACAGTGAGGTACATCGTGGTCTGGGCCTAAACAGGTGACGCAGTAAGAATGAAAATCTCTGTGAGGTATTTGCTTTCCACAGGCAAGACAATTGTTAACTTTTTCTGACATCGGTTAGAGCAAGAAAAAAGGATCCCCAACGGGGTACTTAGCTTTAGAAGACTTCAGGATTATTCAATTCGTAAATGAAAATTCAGGTAGCGGCTGACCGGCACTTGCGAACTACTTCTGCTTCAGGCTCCTCAGCAAGAAAGACTGGGGTAATGGCATCGGCTGCCTGTTTTTATACCTCTGACGACCTGACGGTAGTCCTGGAGCAACAACATCCGACGCAGAAATTCTGTCTCTGGTATTCGGGCCGACTGAGGGCTACCTGCAGGCAGATAACCCAAGTGTGATGCCTGCAACAGTGAAATACGAAGAACATCCATACCTTCCAACCATACCAAATTATTTGGTGCCATGATTCCCAAGTGGCATCCCTAATTTCCAAAATTTTTTCCCAGATTTTTTTTATATTTTTTTAATTTTTTTTCCGCTTTTTCAGCTGACGTCATCACGTGTGTGATGACGTCAGCACTGTCAGCCTGTCGGAATTGAGCTCAAGGGCTGTGCACACATTTTCAGCTGGCTGCACTGTTTGAATGGATCTGCGAGCAGGAGCGGGACTGCTTTCACTAACTGCTCTGTTTGGATGGATCTGCTGGCTGAACTGCTTCAGTGGTGGAAACGACTGCTGCTACTGGCTGAACTTTTCATTCTGGAACGACTGCTACGTGGGTATTTTTTCTATCTTCGATTTATTTCATTTCGGAAAGGAATGCTGCTGCGTGGGTACTGCAGAGCTATTTTGTTTTGGAACAGCAGTAACTTAAGGTATTTTTTTTATCTGAATATATTTAGTTTCGGAACGACTGCTGCAAACTTTTCATTTTGGAAGGAATGCTGCTGCGTGGGTACTGCAGAGCTACTTTTAGTGTGTGTGTGTGTGTGTGTGTGTGTGTGTGTGTGTGTGTGTGTGTGTGTGTGTGTGTGTGTGTGTATAGAATGCAACATTTCTGGTAAAGCCGACAGGGCTATTTGCATAGATGTATTGGAAGATACAGCTAAAGTTGATTTGCATCAAGGGAAGCCAAGCCACTTTTATGCAGAAATTAGTTATGCTGCTTGAAAAAGAAAATAATAATTTTGAAAAGCAGCAGTAATTTGCAATGATGATCAATAGGAACTGTAGGAACAGCATGGATGGAGACCAATTAAGTTACATTAAAATGCCCAATTATGAATATATACAGCTGGTAAAAAAATACTGCTATTTTTTTAAATAAATGAATGGATACCACACATTTCTAAAAAGCAAGCACATACATATGGCATTTAAAGCCACATAGTCTGTTATACATGTATGCACTATTCATTGAGATAAGATGATAGAAATGCTAGGCTAAGTCCACTTGCCACAGAATTGCTTGTCGCAGCATTGCTTAAAAGTATCTTTTCTGAACAGATTGCTCATCTGAGGATAGGAAGACCAGAAATTGTCAAAGATGTTAGTCAGCAACTCAGTTGTTCCACAATAAGTTGATATTTTGAAATCACAGATAGTGCAGAATGGCCTGGATATTCTTGGAATGACTGACTTCAAACTGAGGGTGAAATTTGCTTGTGCATCTCTTTAATAGGTATAATTTTTAAATATTCACAAATGACAGGCCAAACTGAATGGTAGGTGGGAGAACCTATTATCAGTCAAAAATCACTTTAGCATCAGTGAAGATGACCTTTACTGGGTTGTAGTTCTTCTCAGAGTAGGTGGTCATACCAAGACATACATACATGTATAATATAATATATTCATATAAAAAACGAAGGCCACGAAGCAACAGCAAGTAGGAGAAACTGAACAATTATAATTAAGTTAAGATAATCCATAACGGATCTGATGAAAGACATTTTGACGTGTCTGAAAGTGCTTATCCTGATACTTGTTTTTTTTTTTCTGTGTTACTGCTTTTAAATATTTTTATTAAACCGTTACAATCAGCTTTTTGGAGAATTTGTGTTTTTATCTTGGCTTATATATCTGAGTGATCTCACTTTAAACTGGCTAGGCCTTATTATACTTCGTGTGTGTGTGTGTGTGTGTGTGTGTGTGTGTGTGTGTGTGTGAAAATGCCCCAACTGAATATACCTGGTGGCTAGAGGTACTCAGGCTCAAACCCTGTACCTTGGGTACAGGTAAAAAAAGAGCCTAAAGTCCCTAGCCACTACCACTTGTGAATTTATGCCTCATATTTTTGTTCTCTTCCTCATAAAATCTGTGTTTTTTCAGTATTTTTGTGGCAAATCACTGAAGGACTGAATTCACTAAATAATGACAGGCACTTGAATTTCACACTTCATATTCTTCAGAAAATAAATGGTAACACAAAACCTTTTATTCTAGCAATTTTCTAAGTTTATAAGATCAGTATTTGAAATGTGTCCCTATTTTGGGGCTGTATTCCCCCATTATTGACTTTGTCCAGGTTTTGTGTGCTAAGACGTTGAGAGCTACGGTGAGAAGTGAGGACTGAATTCTGTATTCTCCCATTATTGGCTTTGTCCAGGGTTTTTGTGCTAAGAGGTTGAGAGCTATGGTGAGAAGTGAGAATTGAATTCACTAAATGATAGCCATTTAAGTTTCAGTCTTCCTGTCTTTCAGGAAACTGCTGATTTGGCATAGTGGTATGTTGCTCTGACTGTAGTGCACAGGATCCTGGGACAAAGACTTGGCAGTGAAATGCATGGTGGTAACAACATTTTATTCTAGCAACTTTCCAAAATTATACAAGCAATGTTTACAATGTGTTCCTGGTTTTTGGCCTTTTGCCCCCCCCCCCCCCAACTGTCATTCTATGTGTGTGTGTGTGTGTATATATATATATATATATATATATATATATATATATATATATATATATATATATATATATATAGTGTGTGTGTGTGTATGTAAGTAGACTTTTATGATGGAAATGTTCTGAATTGGGCAGTTTTGTCATTATTGGTTCATGCATTTTGTTTCATTGTCTCCTGGAAAAATGTTCAAACAAATTTAAAATGCGCTCTGTCTAACAAGTGTGCTGTACAAGGAATATCATTTAATAAAGTCAGGAAGGTGCATCAAAGAACACATGTATGTTTCTTGTTTTGTGTGCAAGGGGCCAATGATTTGAAAACAACCCAAGGTAATCTTTATCCACCACTGGCCAGATGCATTTTCTTTGGATGTGGTCTGGGTTTCAATGCTGTTTCAATTAATATGAGTTTTATGGGCAGATAAGTTTTAATGCCAAGTCTATTTTCATTGTGAGACAGTATTGCTTTGTTTAGCAGATGTCTATTAGTGTTTGTGCATTGTGCTACAAAATGTAAAAATAAAATCCAAATAATCATTGTAGAAATAAAGCAGTATGCACATATTAGTGTTTATGGTAAATGGGGTGAAATAGACAGGTAATGGGACATTGGAATGGCTGCAGGGGGACTCTGGTGCCATATTTTGGCTGTCTGTTCTTCAGTTTGAAAGTTGGTATCGCATAATTCCATTGGAGTGGGTGGGGTTACATAATTATGTATGCAAATTTGATGTTAATCAGCGTACAGATTTGAGCCTATTTTTCATGGGCCTTATCCAGATTTTTGATGTTTTCAGGTTGAGAGGTATGTCACAAACAGTTTTAAAAAAGAAAGATTCAGAACTGGTCTCCAAGCATTTTCTTTCTTTAGCACTAGGACATCCTTGAATAAAACTTCTTCCCCACCTGGGAAGGAGTAACTGGTTCTATCACTCCTTGTGTGAGAAACTGGACAGCATGTGATGAAGAACAGCAGGAAACAAGACAGTCTGATCTGCCGAATGAGGAATGACCCCCTGGAAAGGAGGACTTTCCTCCCACTTCCACCTGAAACCTCGATGAATGATTTTGAAAACCCATCTGTCTGAAACAAATCTGTTGCCAAAGAGAAAAATGCAGATTCAGGCTTTCTGGAAAAGAAAAGGTGATGGAGTGGGAGGCTGTCACAAGGTCTCTTGAAAAGTCATTCAGACTTGTTGGACTGTCCTTGGTTTTGGGAGGGAGATTTCTTTTTGGAATCCTTCTTGCCATTTCATCTTAAACTTCTGTATACCCGAATTCTGTTAAAGCTGTTTGCTATTTTCTTTTTGGCCAAAATTGGATGAGCAGAAAGAAAATACCTTGGACAATTTGGAAAAGGAGGGCTGTAAAATCTCACAGATTCCCTGGATGCCCCAATCATCATACTTTCTGATCACCTCTGCAGCAAAGGGGCCAAACATAAATCTCTAGCCAATGGAAAATTTAAAACCTCATTTTTACATAATTTGGGAGGTTCTGAGAAGACAGAGGAGCAAACCGCCTTAAAACAGTACCAGTGGCCATAGTGAGTCATACACATATTGCATACAATGAGTAGTGATCTGTGCAACAGAAGAAACCAAGTTATCTAAAGCAAATTTTCTTCACAAGGAGAAACTGCAGATAAAACAACCCTCATTCTTTCACAATTTGTCAGAACAAACTTTAACATATAAGCTTCAGAAAATCAAAGTTGCAGAAGAATACACTTTTTTCCCCAATAATTTCTATCCTTATTAGAAAGTGTAGGGTTGGAATTAACTAAATGCTTAGCGCAGTAGAATCAACTAAGACTATAACTGCTGGTTCAGGTTTGGGAATAGTGTATAAACATTTAAAAAAACTGAAGAACTCTATACAGCCTATCTGCCTTTTTAGGGATAGCTGGCTAACAGAAAAAGTGCAGGCAGTAAGACACACACATCCTCTAAAGCAGACAGGACAGGAGGATTGGTTGTAGGTTCTCGAAAATCCTTCTGTAACTCATTGTATTTTCTGGGGGACTGAGAAACCTAAGTGTTGTTCCAATGAAAACACTGGAACATTCTAGCAACAGTCTCAGAGAAAGAGAAACACTGGAACATTCTAGCAATAGTCTCAGAGAAAGAGAAACCCCCACAAGGAGAATCAGAAAATGAGTTCCCCTTTGAGTCTGAATCAGAAATCTTGAGAATAAAACCCTGACTCTGTCCTTGCATCTTCCTGTTCAGATTCCGAATCTTGAATCTCTTCAGGAAAAGAATTCCTCTTTCTTTTAACAGAAACTACTTTACAAGAAGGATCAATAGCCTGAATTAAACCCTGAGTCAGTCCCATTTAACTACTCATACACAAAGAAAATTTGAGGAGGAGTAGATACATGCTTGGTTTTCTGTTTCTTTTTGACAGGAAAAATGGGGTCAACTGTGTTACTAATGACAGCAGTTGCTTCCCCAGGGATGGGCACAGCATTCTGACACAACACAGCAACCTTCTATTCTATTTTTACAGCCTTGTATTATTTGAGTTGATATATTCTTCCGTTTCATTCATTTTAATCACTTTAGAGTACATTTAATTTGTTTCCTGTTTATTACTGGAAGCCATCTCTTATACCAGAGCTGAAGCTTGAAATGCCTTTTGGTGAACAGCTGTGGGATTCTTCCCAAGCAGTACTTTCTCGTCACTTTCTTTCTGGTTGATTTTCTTTCAGGTTCTCTAAATGTCTTCTTTGCTGACATGCAGGCAGTGTACTTACTAGCCAGTAACTGAATTTTGCCCAAAATTATAAGCTAAGCTCACTAGTTCCCTTTTCTCAGTTTCCATTTTCACCCTGGGTGAGCTGAAATTAAGCTGCTCACCAGTGTGCAGCCACCTTGGAAGTCTTTCAAGATTTTATTGTTGGCCCTTTTTATTTATTATTTTCATTAACCAAATGGAAGCACATTACCACCATACCTGTTCAACAAGCCAATGATATTATTCTCTTACTTTCAGTTGAATGCCTCACTGAAATCACTTCTTGTCGACAAGCAGGCTATTGTCAATGAATCCTGAATTGAATGCTGAGTTTTACAACGTAATACTAAAAAGACTAAAGCCATGCTGTTCACTCCTGACTTTCCTCCTCCCCACCAACTCCCTCCCTTTTATATCATCTAGAAAGATGGCAGTCCACTAGAAATATTTATATTTCAAATTTCTTGGGGTATCACTTGACCCTGATCTGAAGTTCAACCTCCATAATAATAAAACCAGTTTATATTCTAAACAGAGTGCATGCTCTGTCACTTCTCAGATTAACAACTCCCAAGCCTGCTTACCAACTATAAAGGACTTGCCCCTTACCAGGTCTTCTGTAAATTGCTATAATCTCCCTAATCATCACTTTGATTGGCAAACTTCAGCTAGCCTACCACAGCATTTCAACATTTGCATCTGACCACCTTTCTAAATCAGGTCTATGTTAAAACAACGAACTGAATAAATTTTGAATGCTCCGATGTGCAAAAACGCATATGATCGACATCAATATTGTGAGATCACGGTACAGTGAAGATCAGAAAATTTGCCCTTTCCTCACTGTAGTCCGATCTCGGAGTTGGAATATATTTTTAGGGGGGGTGTGGGGTGTGCAGCCCCCCACAATAGCGATTTTGATCATATAAGTTTTCGCTCACTGGAGCAGTCGAAAGTTATTCCGTTCGTTCCTTCTAAATCATATCTTTGTGCATCTGTTAAGATCCAGTGGCTGCTTTGGGTTTGGACATATACTGCATCATTCTGTACAGCCCATTCTGTTTTTTTTCATCCTAGTATGTGCCCTTCCTTGTAATGTCTTATCATATGGTGTATCCTTAACATGACATCACCTGTACCTAACTAGATTTTAGACATCACATAACCACAATGGAGACTTCTGTTAATCGGTGCTAGTCTCCCAAGATCTGAAATAAGCAACCTTTATCAACGAAAAAAAAATGAAAAACAAACAGTCATTAAAAGATGCCTTTGGACAAGTCCTTAAAATTAGAAATTTTTCTAAAGCCAGCTCCTTTCACTTTACACTGTACAACATTGTGCTTGTACATACCATAGCATTTTCTGCAATCATATTTCTTAGCTTTACTTTTACCAGTCTCTATCTTGTACCTGCTCCAACTACAAGTCCACTTTACCCACCTGTCAAACTAGTAAGAGGATGTAAGCAAACTGATTATCATTTCTTAATCTGCAAATTTCTTCAATGTACCCAGCATTACTGTCTTTCCAGCCACTGAAACACAGCACAACTGGCAGACACATTTCACAATATGCATTGGTCATTTTCTCTGTATACTCAGTATCCTTACTTTACTATGTTCCTACTAGGACAGAACAGTTTCTGTCATGTACCCTTAATACTACAGTGAAATTTAGAAAGATGTTTCTGCATTCTTCAGGACATTACTCCTGTTAAAAGAGAAGCAAGTGTGATGGATGAAGGAGATGGCCACTGTAACAATGATTTAGAACATTTACTGCTATGGTTAGTCTACTTACCCAACTGTACTACGTTCAACATTAGATCTTTGCTGCAGTAGCTTCAGCTGTATGGGTAGATTACCAAAGATTAGGATTATATAGGGTGGAGAAAATAACTAGGACTCCAGAAGTCCTGGAGAATGGTCATAGCAAGCCTAGCTCTGGACACTGAAAAGGAATCAACTTTGTAAGGGCTTGTAAATATATATACAGAGACTAAGTTGCTGCCTCTAGAATACTTCTAAGTCTAGCCCTTTCCAGAAAGCCGTAGAAGAAGCCAAAACTCTAGTACAATGAGTCCTGACCCTGCCTGGAAGTGATTTGTTATGGTGAGTAATACGACCATTTAGACATTATCTATTTTGACACTATTTGTCCTTTTTTTCTCATCTTCAATGGAAGCAAATAGCTGATCAGTTTTCCTGAACAATGTTGCTCTAAGTAGTACCTGTGCTGCCCATGGACATCCAGATTTCATATTATTCTTTCTCCCTCATTTTTATGCTCCGGAAAGAATACAGGATGTTTAACAGACTGGCTCATGGTAAACAGTGAAACCACTTTACACATAAAAAAGAATGATTTATTCTCAAAGAAACAACATCCATGTGAAAAATTAGGTAGGGGTGTCTTTCCATAAGAGCTAAGCATTAATGGCCAAAAATTTAATCTTGATAGAAAGACAAGAGGACAATGACTCTCACAAATCTAGAACCAGAGGCTTCCAGGCCTTAAAAGGGTCCAGACTCTTGGCATGGTAGCAACTAGAAAACCTTCCTAGTAGCAGTTTTTTAGCCTCCTTTAGTACTTGCTGCAAGTCCCTTGGGGGAAAGAAAATGTGCTTAAAGGGTATCAAAACTCTATCCAGGTAGTCAACTGAAGTGATTTCAGGTCTGAGTGTATTAAACAACCTATACTTTGTGTAAAGTAAATCCTGTCTGTGGGGTAGCCTGTCAATTACCTGTGGCCAATTTCAAAATAAGGAAGGAAGAAGCTCTGCTGCTAAAGTGAGTCACCACCACTATCTTTGGCTAGTCTGTCAAGGTCTTTAGAACAACCCTAGATATCAGTGGAAAAGCACAGAGAAACATTCAATTCCACTGGAATGAGAAAGCATCTGTCTTTCCAGGCCTGCTTGCTTCCAAGGATTCCTGGAGCAGAATTTAACTCTCTGTTTTTAAAAGGAGGCAAACCATGTATTTGAGGTATTCCCCAGAGATGGATCAATTCCAGCAACAGCCTCAGGTACAGTTTCCATTCACGAGGGTCTGTCCTGGCCCTGCTCAACTTTTCTGCTATAATGTTTTATTCTGATGGTATGTAAGAATCCTGAAGTTAAATTGAGAAGAGTTGTTACCTCCTAGGTATAACGGCAAGTCTGTAAACGGGGTAAGATCTGGTACCCCCTTGTTTGCTGGTATGCCACATCACTATGGTGTTGCCCATGATAACTTGCAGAGGTCCTGGAGACCAGAGATGATTTATGACCTTTAGAGCATTCAACACTGCCAGCATCTCATAGGTTCATAGGTCTGTACAAGGCTAATGACCACAAGGGTCTTTTAAGGCCGGCCATGCATCCCAAATCTCTGACAAGTTCTGGTACTCTTGATAAGTGTAAAAAGAGACTTGGGAGATGAAATATTTACAAGCAGGGGTCTGGTAGATGAAACATTTACAGGCAGCCTGTGTCCATTAGAGACATAGCTGCCAAACCAGGGATAAATTTCATGTTCCCCATTCAGTTGTCCAAGTTACACTTGAATTGGGTTATGGAGGAACTCTGCTTCACATGGATGGGGAAGCCTGTTCCAGAGAACAGGCTCATACGCTTCCACCACTTTTGCCCTCCATGTGCTGAACTATATGGTACATTTGACTAGGCTACAGAGAGATTTGATCACTGAAGTTACCAAGCTGGACAAACTAGCACGAAAATAATTTATTGAAAATAAAACAAAGTTAAGAGTTTTCATCCACACTTGCCCTTCATCAGAACTCAAAGTGTTTGAATGAAACCATTCCTTTTAAACCAAAGTACAAATTAATCAACCAATTCCTCTTCTAGTGAGTCTCCTATTACCTTGGAGACTAAATTGGCCACCATGTTATCTACATCAAATGTTTCTGTGTGACTCATCTCAAATGTAGTGGATGGTACGGCACACTTGACATCACTGACACTGCAGTGTGCTGTCATGCATGGGATGCGCAAGTGTAATTTGCGGGTCCACTTTAAAGCAAAAGTCAAGGACACACTTACCAGAAGCAAACAAAATGTCTGTCATTGGGGTTCATTTTTGCACCCCACAAAGGACCTCATCAAGAAACCAGAGGAGAGGGAAGATGTTCTTCCACATTTTGCAACAGTTTTCTCAGGATGTTCTAGATGAAGGTGCCCCCCCCCCAAGGCAGAGGGAGGAACTTTAGCACAGGCTACCCAAGGGGAAGGATGGTCCAGAGAGTCAGGCCTTCAGAGGACATGTCTCCGGCAAGCCCGTCCAGTGCTCTTGAAACCTCGCATGATTGCTGAAGTCAGGGGGCACTTGGCTCTCCACCCTCAAGCTTGGGAGGCCATTACTTCAGATGTTTGTGAGTCTTGATGCAGAGAAAGCATTCATCAGAGTAAGCTGGGATTTTATGAGTAGGGCAATGGAAGTATTTGCATTTCCTGATAAAATAACAAGGTTAATTAGAATGCTAAATGTGAGAACAGAGGCAATAACAAAAGTGTGAGGGTTCCTATCTGACAAGCTGTCTGAACAGAAGAATAAGGCAGGGATGTCTTCTTTCCCTTTGTTATTTGCATTACACTTACAACCATTGGCAAAGACAATAAGGGACTCAAAAATTCAAGGACATAACTGGTATGTTGTTCAAAAAGGTTGGCTTTATTTCCAGATGATGCTATTTTGTAACTGACAGAACCAGAAAAGGATATCTCAGTGTTGTGGAATATTTTGAGACAGTCCTGTTTTTTTTCCTTCAGGATATAAAATTAATAAAGATAAAACAAAGGCTTATAGCCATAAACTACGTACCCATACATGAACTGGTTCAGCAACACCCATATTTATTGGGATATGATAAAATTAAGTATTTCTGATTATGGATTAAAAAGGATTCAGTTACAGTAGCTAAGGATATGTGGAAAGACTAAACAAAAGATAATACAAAAACTGAGAAATTGAAAGCTCTTGTCTATGGATATGGATAGCAAGAAACAGCAATACAAGTCAGGCATATTGGACAGTAATTAATAAAGAGCTGAAGATTTTACTTGGGAGGGGAAGACAGAATAAGGAGGTTTAGGATTCTTAATTTGAAGGGATATTTTAGAACTATGCAGTTAAGGCTGTTACACATAATACACACAGAAAGTTACAATTCAAAGTGGAAAGGGGTGATGAAGCGGGGGGGGTGTAATTCAAGAAGTAGGGAAAGAATGGGATTTTGGATGCAGATCCTTAAGGAGAATAACAGCAGTTATACAGAATATTATATCCATAAAGTAATAGAAATTACACTAAGAACTAAGCCAACACAGGAAGAGAGAAAAATTCTACCGATAGCGATGACTGCAATTACGGGTACAGTGAATACACAGGAGGGAGCTGGAATTTACTGGAAGAAGAGGACAAAGGAATCAAGATATTGAGAACAATTAATTAGAGAAGGAAATGTAATAGAATGGGAAGAGGCCAAGAAGACAACTGGATTGCAGGCTAGTGATTTCCTTCCCTACAAGTGTTTGATCTCAGAATAAAGAGAAAGGGATAAGGAAATCCTAAATGAAAGGCCTGCACTGGTTGAGTTTTTAATTGACTCTAGAATAGAAGCAGCTGTTAAAAAAGGGATAATTAGTAGGGCATACAACATATTGCACGATAATTATAGAAATCAATTAGAAGAGTTCAGAAAAGACTGAGAAGACAGATTACATATGTGATTCACAAAAACAATGGCAGGACAAATGTATGGCTCCCAAATATGCAATAAAAATCTAGAAAATTTAGGATTTTTGTCTGAAAGTGTTTGCACAGATACTTTTATAACCCAAGCAGACTTCAAATAATTGTTCCTTAGGTAGACAGCAAATGTTGGAGATGTGATGGGGAAGAAATAGGTAACTGGGAACATACGTTTTGGGAGTATAATGACTTAGCAGACTTAAAAATTCCCTACAGAGTACTCTGGCGGGAATATTGGTTGAGCAAATGAGAATAACTAAAGAATTTTTTTTTGAGCTGGGACACAAGATCTGAATTGCCTGGACAAAGTAGGGCCTTGTTAAATTTAATTATGGTGGCTGCCAAAAAAAAAAAGTTACTACAAAATGGAAATCAAAATCTAAACCAATTATACTTGAAGTAGTGAATACTGTAATGGAGGTAAAAGAACAGGAAATCAGGGCTTTAGAAAAGGGTAGGAGTAAATTATACAGAAAAAATAGTAATTGTGGGAATAATACATGCAGAAAAATGTTTTGGAGGAGGAATGAGGTTTAAGAGAAGGCAGGAATTCAATAATTTATGTAATGTTGCTTAAATTACATGATGTACAACAAAATATGTGAATCACAATGTTTGTAAATCTGAACTTGTTAATATGGTTTGACTACTTTTATATCAATTTAATTTGCCTGTGTTACAAGTGATAATTCATTAAAGGCGGTTAAAAAAAAGTATGTCTGTTGAGAAGACAACAAACAGTGGTATATAACTAAGACCTCTGGTGATCACAAGCTGGTTTGCCAACATGTCTGGTGACACAGCATTAGTAGGACATGGGCCTGTGGTTCCAGAAATAAGATGGCTTCGAGTGAATGCAGTTTATATTCACTCTCCTTTCTTTTTTGGCTACTTGCTGGAAGATGCACACCTAACATGGGTTTGACCATCTTCCAACATGTGGAGGAAAGGTTCTCAAAATCTACTGTGACTGGAAGAGCAATTTAACTGGGGACATGTGAACAGGCCTGAGGAGAATACACTGTTATCATCAATCTTGAAAATGGTATAATCTGTTAAAAAGCAGCTCGGCTTGAGCTAGGCAATTTATACAGAAGCCTAAGAATGCTTGCTGGATGAGACGTTTGCTACTTCAATGATCTTGCACATCTGATAGCTTAAGGAAGTGGCCCTTACCCTGGTAAATAAGCTAGCAGTCCTGCATTATCTCTAAGCAACTATTAAAAAAAGAAAGCATATGAAAATAACAAACAAAATACTTAGTGTCTCCTCAATCACATGACAACTTGCACCACAACTCAAAGCAGTAAACCACTGGGCCTAATTCATCTATAACCTACATCCCCATTGCTGGATGTGCTCCCAAGCCATTTTAATATAAATAACTACCTCGGATGCTGGGCACCTTAGAGATAAACACAATTCATCACTTCCCTACAACACCTTCCACAGAACAAACTATTAATACAAAAGACCCACCACATCAACAGTTTCTGTGAACCCCTACCCCACCATACATTGTCCCCCAACTCACTTCCACACTATCCCCTTCCCCCAGGCTCATCACACTGGCACTACCGTCAGTTGCCACCTCTACCTCAACACATACCAGCTCCTAGCAGACTTAACCTCTCAAATCTTCAGTTCAGCTGTACTTTCTCTCTACAACAAGCACTTTCCTCCAAATGTAACACATTATGACTTTAGTTTTCTGAATATGTATGTGACCCCTCAAAACAATGCAAAACAATTCCTAGAAGACCTTACATACTACCACAAGCAACAGTAAACAAAGCAGTTGTCCACAGTGACCTGGGCAATCATTCACAGGGTGAGAGTAACAAGCTGATCAAATCATCCCAATATGAGAGAAGAAAAACTAATAAACAGCTTCTGCATGAACAACAGGAATCTGGTCATCAGCGTGTCCAAGCAGACAAATACAAAAATTAAGAAACCTGCAAGTCAGATTTTTTTAAGTTAAGAATACAAGTGAAATCTAAATATCACCATATAAATGGCTCTGTCCATGTGTTACATAATCCTAAAGTATGCTACCTCCATCCTTCTCTTTCTCTCCTATTTTCAGGCCCTCAGTATGCATGGTTGTAACAAATGGTATCCCTTGACATACTGTAATTTTGTTGTGACCTCTGTCTGTATTTTTCATGACTAACAAAATGTACACATGTAAATATTGCTGATAAGATTTTTTTCACTGTTTCTTCTTCAAAAAAGACTGCTAGTATAACATTGATTTTTACATTATGTATAATGTTATTATTTGTCGTATTAATTATGTGGAGCTTTTCTCCCCGGACCTCCGCTGTAAATGGGCCTCGTCCAGTCGGACCATCCCGGTAAACAAATGTAAAATAAATAAAATAAATAAAATACATATGTTTAATTTAAATTTGTGTACCACTTAAAGGCAAAAAAAATTGTGAAAGAAAAGCACAGTGAAAGACTGGGTAACTTACAACATTTTATACAAATTCAGGTCTACATGAAACCTACAGCAGTAAAAAAAAGTATCTAAAGCTTCCACCACAAAGAAAGATCTGATGTAAAGGAATGGTGCTGATGGGCTTACCATCCAAGAGAACACAAAACCATCCTGAAGACCTCGCCAAATTTAGGTGGGAAGACTTCTGTTAGAAGCACAGCTACTACAAGAACAGAACTACACTACTAGAAGTGAAATTATCCAAGACAATATCATGTTCAGTACAAAACAAAATGCCTTTCTGGTAAAAACAATCAGAAATGTGAACCCTTGGTTCCAATTCTGCATGCATGCAGTTGGTAATAAATAGAAAATATAAATAAAAAGAGAACACAAACTACTCAGTATTGCATTCCAATGCTGTTAGCAATTGATCAACACCTTATCTGTTATAATCAGTACTAGCTTCACAAGGGAGATTCCAATGTAATTTAGGCAAATACCACACAAACAGAATATAAAAGTGCCAGTGAGCAAAAGTGATTGTTCAGTACAACAAAGACAAACAATTAAGAGGCCTTTATTTCTATTTCACTCAACTAAAATCACAGGCAAACTGTTCACGGATACTCATTTAATTCTATAAATGATTTGTGTTTTGTACTTGGTTTCCAATGCAAGCCTAAACATAAAGAAAGTATGTATGTCTGTGTGTGTGTGTGTGCGTTAGGAAAAAACACTCATTTAGATGAGTATACAAGAAAATTCAAACAACAAAATCAAATGATACCAAGGTAAATCGCACCACATGCAATGTTTTAATCCTTTGGACAAATACTATTGACCATCTGATTTGCAGCATACTCACTCTTAGAGTGTGGTCCTGACTTCCTGTTACCACTCGCCCTGCTGCTGCTTTCAGTGCAGTGATCGGTTTCTGGTGAGCACAAGGCACAGTATGAGTCATGTGACACAAGATGACATCATCACAGCTGTAAACTGGAGAGGGTGGGGTGCAGTTTCTAATAGGTGTTCCTGGAAAAAATGGCAGTAAGAAGCACATTGATCAAATGACTGAAAAAGGATGACTAAGACACATGAAAAAAGTGCCAGTATTCAAGGCATTATACAACTGCAAAAGGAACTGAGCAGGTGAGGCAACAACAATCTACATATCAATTACCAGGGGCTGAGCAACAAATGTATTCTAGATGCACTATGCTGAAAGACTGCATACAGCATACCATGAAGTAGCATTTCATGTTATCAATTTTCAAAACATCTGGATCTGCAAGGTACAAATTCTACATATCACTTTTGTTCTTCAGAATACCCCTAGATCGGTTGTCTTTGATGGGTCACCCTTTGCCACCTAATATCTCCCCCCACTAAACTACCCTTACACTCATAACAACACAAAATCAATTCAAAACCAGTCCCAACTTGAAAGTCACAACACACCAAAAAACTGGAACCAAACTGAAAGCCAAAGAATTGTATTAACGTACCAAAAGGCTTTATTCAATGCTTTTGTCCTCAGACTTCTTTCCGTTCAAAACCAGTCCCAAGTCAAAAGTCAAAACACACCAAAAAACTGGAACCAAACTGAAAGCCAAAGAATCGTTTTAGCGTACCAAAAGGCTTTGTTCAACGCTTTCGTCCTCAGGCCAATAAAGTCAAACCTGACTAGCTGTGGACACGCATGTTTCAGCATATCCACAGCTAGTGGTGTTTGGCATTATTGGCCTGAATTTGTCCATAAATAGACTTAAAAAGAAAAAAAGTCATGGACATTCAGAATTGCCATATAGCTGAAACATCTGATGTCCTTAAAGGGGCAATCTGCATACATCCCATATTGCCTGTAATACAAGAGGTTTAAGGAATCACACAGTGGAAAGTCTAGCTTTGCTATATTTTCCTTTTGGTTTTCAATTACGTAGTAGGCTAGAAAATGAACTTTTAAATTCAGAAGCCAGCTACTGAGTGACCTGCAAACAGAGAATTCAAAAGTGCCAATTCAAAGGTTGCAACTTTTTTTTAATGCACTGTTATTTTATTATCAAAGACTGGTTAGCAAGTCATAATTGTTTTTGTTTCTTGCGGAGTTTTTTTTTTTTTTTTTGGCAATAAGAAATGGGTGTATTTTTTAAACGAACCACTAGATGTCAGCCTTAACTTGAGTATAGTTATGCTTCCCTTTCAGAATGCATTTTTTTAAATATTTTTATTTTTCTTCTTCTCTTGTACTGTATGCATGTTACAATTTCCAGTCATTATGCAAGATACAGTACAATCATCATTTTTAAGAAGAATTCAGACATAATTACATCATGTATCAAGAGAAAATTTGGTGTTAAACAAAAATACACTGATAACATCCTATACACTGCATACAAAATAGTGCTACAGACAGTCATTTCCTAATTAACACTGTGTCACAGTTAACATACTTTTTCAATACGGATACACAATACAGAACAAGGTGATACAAAGGTCATGACGGTGATTGGTTTTGTGCCCTTTTTCGTTAAACAATCACAATAACTTTTTATTGCACATTCAGCTAATCTTTCAAATATGATCCAGGAGAAGACTCCAAAATTTTAGGAAATAGGAATGCTTACTTTGGTTATACGTTATATACTTATGTGCTGATATGTAATTTATTACCATACTTCTGAAACCCTCCCATGATAGTCTGGTTCGATCTAGCCAGTTCTGGGTAATATACAGTTTCACTAGACAGGAGAGTAATTAGAATGTGTAGGTTAAACTTGGGTCATTTTTGAGGTCTAATATGCAAAAAGTACAGTTTTGTACCTACCATAAATGTAGATGTTCGAGTGTTCACCCTGCTACAATCATCACACTTGGGTTATCCTGCCATCAGGCGGTCCCGCAGTCGGCCTGAATTACAAAGTCTTGGTCCGGCGTCGGTTGCTGTCGCTTCTTCCCTGATGTCAGAGCGCCAGGGGTATATAAGAGGCATCCAATGCCATTTTCTTCAGTTTTTCTTGCCCCAGATGTCAGGTGCCCCCAATAGGTAGGCAAAATATATATATATATATATATATATATATATATATATATATATATATATATATATGTATAGCTAGATAAAAATAAAACAATACCTTTAGGCACAAGCAAATACACCACAGAGGTAGTATAGTATAGAGTGGTATAGCTAAGTTCAGCTAGTTCAGAGGGGATGGAGGGAGGGTAACCTGGACTGCAGCAGGGTGAACACTCGAACATCTACATTTATGGTAGGTACAAAACTGTACTATGTTCATCGTGTTACCCTGCTGCAGTCATCACACTTGGGTTGAATCCCAAAGCTAAGGCTGGGAGGTGGAGTTAAACAGGGTTAGAAGAAGCTAGTAGGCCCTGCAAAACTGCAGTGGTAAAATCAGCTCTAGTCTTAGAATATAAAGGTAAGTGATAGTGTTTGGTGAAGGTGTGCACTGTACTCCAAGTTGCAGCTTCCAGAATATCCTTGGTTGGCACTCCCCTGAGAAAGGCTGCTGATGTAGCTGTAGCCCTGGTGGAGTGGGACCTAATGTTAGCAGGTACCGGTTTCCCATGACGCGTGTAGCAGAAACGTATGCAATGCCCTATCCATTTAGAAATGGCCTGTTTTGAGATAGCTCTTTCTTGTGATCCTGTAGCATAGGCTACAAAGAGCTGTTCAGTTTTTCTGAAAGCCTTAGTTTTATCCAAGTAGTAACATAATTGCCTGTGAATATCCAAAGAGTGCAGGAGTCTTTCTCCTTTGTTCTGGGGATTTGGGAAAAAGGTGGGCAAATGAATGGTTTGGTTTAGGGCCACACTGGATACCACCTTTGGCATAAAGGAAGGGTTAGTTCGTAGAGAGACTCTGTCTAGATGAAAAATGAGGAAAGGCTCCGCTGCCATTAGTGCCTGTAGCTCTGAGACTCTTCTAGCTGAGGTTACTGCTAGCAGCAGGGCAGTTTTCCATGAAAGAAATTTTAAACCAGCTGAAAAAGCTGGTTCAAAGGGCGGCACTGTAAGCTTTTCCAGAACAAAGTTGAGATCCCAAGTACGTGTTGGTGCTCTCCTTGGCTGTCTTATGTTCTTAGCCCCTCTGAGGTACTGTCTTAGGAGTGGATGTGACAATAAAGGAGGATCCGTGTTGTAATGAGCAGAAATTGCTGAGGCGTGGATCTTAACAGATGAAAAGGAAAGTCCTTTGTGCAACATCTCAGTTAAATATTGTAGAATCTGAGGAATGTTTGGATCAAGGGGATTTTGGCCTTTAGCCTGGTTCCAGGCGCAAAATCTTTTCCATTTGTCTGAATAGGTTTTCCTGGTAATGGGCCCTCCTGGCCTCCAGAATGACATCAATAACAGCTTTGGATAGAGGTGTTGGCTGGTTGTTTAGGTAATTTGCCATGCAGCCAGGTTTAAAGTATTGAGCTGGCTGTGTAGTATCTGATTGTCTCGCTGGGTGAGCAGATGAGGAATTTGTGATAAAATCCATGGTGGGCCGTGGGCCATGTTCCTTAGAATTGGATACCAATGCTGGCGTGGCTAGTCTGGTGCAACGAGTATCATTTGTGGCCTCTCTAATCTGACTTTCAGCAGTACCTTTGCTAGAAGAGGCAGTGGAGGGAAGGCATACACTGTTAATGTTTTCCAACTGAATGAGAGGGCGTCCACCAAGCTTGTGGATGGAATGTCCTTGTGCAAAATTTTTGAAGTTGGTAGTTCTGGGGGCTTGCAAACAGATCTATGTCTGGGCGTCCCCATTTTTGAGCCATCATTGCAAATACTTGTGGATCTAGTTTCCACTCCTGTGGATCCATGATGTTTCTGCTTAGGTCATCCGCCAATGTGTTTTTCTTTCCTGGCAGGAATTGTGCTTGTAATTGAACCTGGTAAGACAGTGCAGTGTTCCACAAGGTCATTGCTTGCCTGCATAGAGGGTAGGAATGTGTGCCCCCTTGCTTGTTTATGCACCACATTACTGTGGTATTGTCCGTCTTTATTATTAGTTGTCCTGGGTGTAAGAGGTCCTTGAAAGCTGTTAGGGCATTCTGTACTGCTAGCATTTCTTTTTGATTGATATGCAGATGCCTCTGATCTGTAGTCCATTTGCCCTGAATGCACTGTCCTGCCATGTGTGCTCCCCAGGCATAGTCCGATGCATCTGTTGTCATAGTTTGCCTGGCTGTGGGTAAGGTGAAAGGCTGACCCTTGTTGAGATGACATGCCTGTGCCCACCATAGAAACTCCTATTGAAGGCAGGGAATGAGTGGTATCATTGTTTCCAAGCTGTGGCTGTGCTGAGTCCATACACTTTTCAGGTACCATTGTAATTTCCTCATATGCAGTTTTGCAAATGGTAGCAGTAGTATGCAAGATGCCATGAATCCCAAGGCCTGCAGAATTTTTCTTGCAGGAAGTTGGGTCTTTGTTGACATTATTTTGAAATATACTGAGTCAGCTGTTGTTGCTTGTCTGACGTGAGATAAGCCATCTGGGCCATTGTATTCAAGCTGGCACCCAGGAATATTATGTTTTGTGAGGGCACTGGTTTTGATTTATTTTCGTTTACTGTGTACCCTAGGCAACTTAGAAGGTGTTTGACAAATGCCAGATGCTTTAAAAGAATGTCCTTGCTTTCTGCTTGAATAAGGCAGTCGTCCAGGTATGGGTATATTTGAATTCCTCTTTGTCTGCAGTATGCAATTACTGGTGCCAGGCATTTTGTGAAGACCCTGGGTGCAGTAGATAAGCCAAAGGGCAGTGCAGAGAATTGATAATGCGTTGAACCTGCAATGAAGCGGAGATATCTTCTGCAATTTCTCTGATAGGAACATGCAGGTATGCCTCCTTGAGGTCCAACGTTACTAGCCAAGCATTCTTGCCCAGCATGGGAAGAAGCTGCTGTAGTGTTAGCATCTTGAATTTTGGTACTTGCAGATAGGTGTTCAGAACTGAAAGATCCAGAATGGGTCTCCATGCTTTGTCCTTTCTTGGAACTAGAAAGAGTCTTGAGTAAAATCCTTGTCCTTGCTCCTGTGTAGGTACCTGTTGAATGGCTCTCATGTCCATGAGAGCTGTAATTTGTTTTTGTGCCTCTACCCATTGATTTGGTGGCAGGTTTGGCATTCCTTTTATCCTTGGTAAGGTATGAAAGTGGAATCTGTATCCTTGAGAGACAATGTTTAGGAACCATTTGTCTTTTGTGATGATGTGCCAGTTGTCTGCAAAAAATGCTAATTTTCCTCCCAAGGCAGCTGCCAGGAGAGATTTGCTTGGAAGTTTGAGGATTGAGTCATTGTGTTTGTCTTCTGCTAGCTTGGGGCCTATCTTCTCCTCCTTTCTGGGTAGCAGTACCCCATTGGCGAGGTTTGTAAGGGCCTTGTGACTGACCTCTGCCCCTTGGGCGTCTGTATTTGCCCCTCTGTGATCTGTCAGAAGCTGGAAAGGACCATTTTTTTGTTGGCCAATTTCTGCTGAAACGAGGGGGTTGTACCTGCAAAAAATCCTTGACTGTCTGCATAGACTTTGCTTTATCCTCCATTTTCTTTAAAACCTCTTCTGCTTTGACACCAAATAATACATCCTGCTGTAAAGGTGCATCCAATAATTTTGCTTTAACATGATCAGGAAGGGTTTGTTCTTTTCACCAAGCATGTCTACGTATGACAGAGCCAGTAACAGCTGCTCTACAGGAAGCTTCAAACGAATCAAATCTGCATTGTAAAGTATGTTTGCCCACCGGTTCAGCTGCATGCAACAAATCCTGCATTTCCTTGAATTCAGACTGTTCAGTATGTGTGCTCATTTTTTGTTTTAATTGAGACATTAGGAATTGCTGATATTTCAGCATGTGAAACTGACAATTTAATGCTCTCATAGCCAGAGCTGCTGAGGTGTATATTTTCTTTCCCCATCTATCTAGGGCTCTGGAGTCCCTTTCAGAGGGCACAGGATTTTTAGCCATAGAAGCTTTAGCTCCCTTAGGACCCTGGGAAATTGTTTCTGGGTCAGCCACAGGGCTTTTATAAAGGAATTTGTGAGAGTCAGGTACTCTGTGGTATCTGTCTGGTTTGGCTGGAGCAGAAGGTAGAGAGTCTGGATTTAAACTAGACTCCAAGTAAACATCATCCACAATATCTAAAACTGGAAGGATAGCAAGAGGTCTGTGCTTGGGTAGTAAAAGGAACTCTCGGAGCCTTTTCTTAGAATCAGAGTAGTCCTGGCCTTCCCAGTGGAAATGTTCCCTCATGGTATGTAAAGTTTCCCCAAAGGAGTAGTCTTCAGGGGGAGATGCTGAGGGAATAGAATCTTCAGCATCAGAGTCTTCATAAGGTGGAAAAGTATAATCCTGTTCCACAGAAGAATCTGAGGAAATTGAAACCTGGTCAGAGGAAGCGTAATCCTCCTCTTGTCTTGGTCTTTTATCAGGAGGGGGATGGGAACCCCTGATTAGGGTAATCAAATCTTCAGCCATCTTAAGCATCTGTTTCTTAGGCATGGGGCCTTGAACTGTAGACTGATGTACAGCCTTCTTAGGTTTTAAAGGAGTTTTAAGCTTAGCATAAGATTTAATGATGAGTGTAGTCAGTCTGAAGACACCTTCTGCAACCGAAGGCGTTTCCACTGCACCGGGGTCTACTTCTGCTCTAGTGTCGGAAGATGGCTGCGTTGGCCTAGCAGACTCCGCTTGAGAATCCGCAGCTGTCTGGGGTTCCAGTTTTGCAGTCAGGGGCTGCGTAAGCGCCTCACTGAAAACCGGAGAACCGGCGACAGGTCCAACAGAGGCCTCGGAGTCTGGCTTGTTCCCAGGCTGCCTGTCCTTAGCCTTGCGTTTTTTATGTATGCCGGTCGTCGGCTGCTCCGACAGCATGATATCATTAAATTTCCTACCAAAGTAATGTTGTGCGAAGTCAAAACGGCGTTTGACAGTTCGTTTATTAAACCTAGCACAAAACCGACAACCTGTGACGTCGTGGTCTGGGCCTAAGCAAGGAATACAATAGGAATGGAAGTCCTTATGAGGTATTTGCTTCCCACAAGAAATGCGATTGTTAACTTTTTCTGACATCGGACTGAGGCAAGAAAATGTTCCCCAACGGGGTACTTAGCTTTATTGAAGACTTCGGACTGAAATTCGAATCGAAAATCTCATTTGTCGGCCGACCGGCACTTGCGGACTGCTTCTGCTTCAGGCACTGCGCGGCAAGAAAGACTGAAGAAAATGGCGTCGGATGCCTCTTATATACTCCTGGCGCTCTGACATCAGGGAAGAAGCGACAGCAACCGACGCCGGACCAAGACTTTGGAATTCAGGCCGACTGCAGGACCGCCTGACGGCAGGATAACCCAAGTGTGATGACTGCAGCAGGGTAACATGATGAACATCTGCAAATTCCTATGATAATGTGGATTTTTGATGTCCCTTCTTTTTCTAGTCCAACTCTCAACGAACACCATAACTGATGAGTGCATTTGCAGCTCCACAAGATATGGAGTAAATCTGCTATTTGTGAAGAACAGCATGGACAACTTGGAGAGACTGCTGAACTGAAGTTAAGTATTTCTGGGGTGAAGTAAGCATTGCTGGTTATCATTAACTGAGTATACATGAGTTTTTTGAAAGGGATTAATTTTAGTGTTGCTTCAATAGAATTACTTTTTTGTTTTTCACAGCATTCTTTGATTTTATCAGTCCAGTATTTTAAATACAATAATGCTTGGTATTTAAGAGATACTAACTTGCAAGTGTTAGCACCTTTTCGTTTAGGGTTAGTGAGTTCCATAATGCAATACATGTATTCAAGTCTTTTTTGTTTGCATCAAAGTCACCAAATATTGAAGTACTAGTTCTCTGATTTGCCTTAGCATTATGATATATCCTTCTGGAAGGTTGAGAACATTCCTTACATCTTCTAAAGACTTTTTCCTGTGTCAGTAAATATCCTACACTTTACAGTCCTTAATGAGTGGATAGTTGTTCAGATTTAACATCTCTATTTAATCTGAGACTTGGGTTCAGATGTAATGGTTGTAAGAGAATATAAATGCTTGTTAGATTTAAAACTTCCAAGAGTTTCTGACATCTTATTATTCCATGTTTTAAGGATAAATGAAAATTGCTATCCTTTAAGCTCTCTTGATTCAAGAAAGGAAGAGCTCTGGGATTAATTTTACTGTTATTGATATAGTTATACCATAGTTTGATCCATAGTGGATACTATTCTTTATTCTTTGGATTATACTCAGCAACTTGTAGAATCTTGTTTTCACATATTATGTCATAATATACACTGAAATCAAGTAATCCCAATCCACCCCTTTCTTTCGTGTGCATTAATTTCTGGTAACTAATTCTGACTGACATAGGATACTAGATAAATTTAGCTAAAGCTAGATTAAATTTCTTAAAAAAGGTTTTCTGGACTATTAAGCTTGCTGCATTTAGTAGCTTTGGAAGAACATTCATTTTTATAATTGCTGCTTTTGAAAGGAAACGTAGCTTCATCTTCCCCATCTCTGGATATCCTGATCAATGTCTGACCAAACCTTTAGTAAGTTATTCTGCATGAATAATTTCGAGCTATGCTCAAAGGTGATGCCATACATTTCAGGGAGTTTGTTTGTGTCTTTCGGCCGGTCCGCTAATGATTGGCAGTTGATTTTTACGTACTGGCTTGCCAGGCCTGACGCACAACCTTCAACGAAGGTACACCCATTCACGCATGTCTCCAAGCAGAAGACGCTCTAGCTGAGAATTGAACCGGACAGCGTCTTACTGTGAGCCGACAACGCTACCACAGCACCACCACCACGGGTCAGGGAGTATTTTAACTTTATTCTCAAATCTGGAAAATAAGAGTCAGTTTGGCTTACTGGATTGATAAAGAAAAATTAAGGATTTTATAGGATTAATTTCATAGTTTAAGACTTTTCAGAAGCTATTGATTGAGTCAAGAATTTTGTCTAAATCTGTTCGGGAGTGAGAAATATAGATTTAAATCATCAGCAAAGGCTGTTAGTACAATTTTGTTCTTAAATATTTCTAGGATATGATAGTATGTTTTTTGAGTTATACGTAAAAATAGAGGTTCTACATATAAGTTTAAAAAGTAGGGAGATAACGGACATTTTTGTCTGGTCCCATTTAAAATTTTTATTGGATATGAATTTGTCTTGTTTACATGTAGAATTGTGTGAGTGCTCTCATATAAAAGTTTTATCATATTTATATATTCTTGTGGTATATCAAATTGTGGTAATACAGAGAATAAAAAGTTTAAGTTTATTCTGTCAAAAGCTTCACAAGCATCTAAAGCAGTGATGGTGAACCTTTTGGGCTCGGCATGTCAAAAATTTGGAAAATGCCTAACTTGACTCTGCTGGTGTGTCACCCCCCCCCCCCCCCAAAAAAAAAATAATAAAAACAAATAAAACAGCACAGCTCTCAATACATCAGGGATAAATCTCAACAGAATCAGGGACAAAACTAGAAATAAGAGACACTGACAGTTTGAAACTGTTTGTACTATTAATTTGAGACACTGACAGAAAAAACGAACATGAAATAATATACATTTTCTGAAGTAAAATAAGTCTATAAATCTAATTGTTGTCATTATTAAGTCTAAAAAGTCACCAGTTTTAGGAGGGATGAAGAGGGACAGTTCAGAGGAATGTAAAATAGCACACACTTAGAAATGCATACTACTTGCCCTTTAGAGAAGTGTAACCACGAAGACAAAACAACATCAGGACTGCCCTTTGCAGACTGTATATAGACAGTATACTGAAATACTTTGAGGTTAATAGCTTCCTTACCTCTGCAGCAGTGTTGTTGAACTGGCTCCTGGCACAAAACAATTTAATGCACTTCACACACAAGCAATGAATGCAAAAGCAGTTTCTTTCGTAACTCGGGTGTTGGTGAACACTGGCGTGTCATCCAAAATGTCGTGGTGTCACCTTTGGCACGTGTGTCAGGTTCGCCATCACTAATTTAAAGTGAGGGCATAGATGGGGCTTTTACATTGTTTAGATAATAAAATCATTGTATCTAAAAGTTAAAGTGTTGTCACATGTCTGTTTGCCATTCATAAATCCTGATTGTCCAGGTGATATTATGTTAGGTGATACTTTTTTTCATCTGTTTGTGAGTACTGTAGCTAAAATTTTGATGTCTAGACTTTTGAGAGAGAATGGACTATCATTTCCAGGTTTTAAGATCAGAGTTGCCTTTAGGTATAAAAACAGAGTTATTTAAATGTAAATCTGTAATGCCATATTCTCTTATGTAATTATAGATTTTTAATAAGAGTTTTGATATCTTTTGCCCAAATGATTTAAAGAACTCTGCTGCAAAGCCATGTGGTCCAGCAGCTTTTCTTATTTTCAAATTATTTATAACTGAAAGTATTTCTTGTGTGAAGGAAGCTCTGAGTCATTTTGAGCTTGACTAATCTCTGGGAAGGTTAGATTCCTTAAGATCCTTCTCTAAATCAATAGTTTTTAATTTTTGTGGGTCATATACTTTTGACTATAAATCTCCGAAAATTTTAATAATTTCTTGATTAGTATTATAAGTATTTCCTTGGAATTCAATTTCTGTGATCATAGGGGCCTTTGTTGTTTACATTAATTAACCTCGCCGATCATTTTGATGGAGTTTGTGCCCAATCTTAATACTTTGCTAGGGTTTTCATTTCTGAGAAGTATAATTATTCTGCAAGTTATTAATTTGCTCTTCTAGTAATGAGTACAGGTTTTTTTGGATTGATTCTTCTATTTTGTTTATTTTATCTTTAATTCTGGTCTCTTTTTCTTTGAATTTTTTTATAGTATGATGCTTTCTTTATTAAAATTCCCCTGATTGTAGCTTTGCTTGCTGCCCATTGTATATCGTATGGAATATCAGTCAGTGTTAGGTCATGCTCAAGTTACCCTAATATATTATTAATTTCCTCTATTACTTCTTTTTTTCTGTAGCGAGTTCGGGTTTAGGGACCAGTTTGTACCCCCCTTTTTAGATTAAGATCACTAGGCTGACTTATTTTAATTGCAATCTTCATGTGGTCTGAGAAAAACCTAGGTTCTATACAGTAGCCTATCTGTGGCTTAAAGAAAATCTCAAGTTATCAGGAAGAAGTCAAGTCTGGACCATGATTTATAACACTGAGACTAGTATGTGAATTTAGTTGCTGAAGGATTTTTGTTTCGGTAGGCAAAAAGGGTCAAATAAGTTAAAGTCTGTTATTAGGTCATTTACAGCTAAAGAGGCCAGGGTGTTATACTTTTTGCTTCTACTTTTTCTGTTATGAGATCATTTGTAGCATTCCAGTCACCTCATATAATACAATAATAGTTTGGAAATCTAATTAGAATGCTACAGATTTCCATGATAAAGTCTTGTTGTTTTGCACAAGGACTATACAGATTCAGGAAAAGAAGTTGTTTCAGTAAACTAGAACTTTTAATTGAAAAACAGCACCATCTTCCATTTACATCTGAATCCTGAAGTACAGTTGCCTCTTTAAATTAATTTTTAATTAAAATAGCCACACCTTTACTATTTGTTTCACTACCTGATGCTATTATTGTTTTTATCCATGTTTTCTCCTTCTCATGCCTCCAATCATCCTTTAACATATGAGTCTCTTGTATGAATATAACATTTGCTTCTAATTTAAATGCTAAATGCATAAAAAGTTTCCTTTTCTTTTTTTAACTTGTATCCCTTTCACATTCCATGAGTCAATTATCCACATCTCCTTTTCCTTCTTAATACTACTTTGTTTAGATATCTTCTCCTTATATTCGCATAAATAACATTTTTTAGTGTGGGGAAATATGTCTCTACTCATGTAGCACTTAACTCTTCCAGCTCTACCCCCGTGCCTAACCACAAAACTACCTAGTCTGGAAGAGAATAGCAGTTTATAACCAAGAGGTATGTTTCTTCTTTTGCAAGTTAGAGTTATGCATTTCTTCATACCTCTAAATATTTTTTTTCCAAAACCTTTACACTACAAAAAATGATATTTAGGTACACTAAGATTAGCATCTCCTAAATGATCACCTTTCTTGTCATGCGGCTTCCTAGTTTGAAAGTATTGCCTAAATTCTACATCTTTCATTTAAAGTTGTATTTAATTACGATTGACTTTATTTAAAAGGTTAATCTCCTTTTCGTAATTGTGTGTTTCTGCCTTTTACACTGATTTAAGAGTATACTGAAGATTACTTCTTGAATTGTGATGTTCATCGTGTTTCACTGTTGCAGTCATTACTCTTGGGTTATCCTGCTGGCAGGCTACCCTCAGTCGGCCAGAATTCCAAAGTCTAGGTCCGGCGTTGGTTGCTGTCGCCTCTTCCCTGACGTCAGTGCGCCAGGGCTATAAAAGATGCAGCCGACATCATTTTCTTTAGTCTTTCTTTCCGTGCGATGCCCGAAGCAAAAGCAGTTCGCAAGTGCCGGTCGGCCGACTCCTGAGATTTTCAAATCCGAATTTCAGAACCGAAGTCTTCACTAAAGCTAAGTACCCTGTTGGGGAAACTTTTTTCTTGCTCCAGACAGATGTCAGAAAAAGTTAACAATTGTATGTCTTGTGGGAAGCAAATACCTCATAAGGATTTTGACTCTTACTGCATCCCTTGCCTAGGCCCTGATCACAACGTTGCTAGCTGTCGGTTTTGTGCTAGATTTAACCAACGCACTACTAAGCGTCGGTTTGATTTTGCATTTCATTACTTTGGCCGAAGATTTAATTATATAATGCCGTCGGACCAACTGACAACCGGAGTTTACAAAAAACACAAGGACAAGGAGAAGGATAGGCATCCGAGGTCCAAAACCGACAAAGAGGCCCCTGCTAGGCCAGTTGCCGGTTCACCTGTTCTCAGTGAGGTGCTTTCGCAGCCCCTGGTGCCCGCTACCTCAAAGCCACAGGCTGCTTCCGACTCCCACGTGGAGCCGACTGGGCCTCTGGATACTCAAGGTATTGGACACTCGGAAATCATTCCCTCAGATGGGTCCAGAGCCGCTGAGCAGGCATCGGCTTCTGAGGGTGTCTTCAGACATACACAACTATATATTAAGCCATCTTCAGCTTCAAAGACAAAGACTAAAGCAGCTCTAAAGACAAAGAAACAAGTACTGCATTCGCCTACTCAGACTACCATGCCTAAAAACAGATGCTCAAAATGGCCGAAGACCTAATTACTTTGATCAGGGGCTCCCATCCCCCTCCTGATAAGAGGCCTAGGCAAGAGACAGAGTATTATTCTTCTGATCAGGTTTCTATTTCCTCCGAGTCCTCTTCTGAACAGGATTATTCCATGCTTCCCTATGAGGATTCTGATGCTGAAGAATCCATTCCTTCAGCCTCTCCTCCTGAGGATTATTCTTTTGGGGAAACCCTGCATACCATGAGGGAGCATTTCCACTGGGAGAGCCAAGATTATTCTGAATCTAAGAAAAGGCTCAGAGACTTTCTGCTACTTCCTCAGCACAGACCCCTTGCTATTCCACCTGTTTTAGACATTGTAGATGATGTATTTTCAGAGTCCGGCCTGTCCCCTGACTCTTTACCCCCTGCACCTGCTAAGCCAGACAGCTACTACAGGGTTCTGGATTCTCATAAATTCCTATATAAAAACCCTGCTGCTGATCCAGAAACTATATCTCAGGGTCCCAAAGGGGTTAAAGCCTCCACTGCAAAAAACCCTGTCCCCTCTGATAGGGATTCTAGGGCTCTAGACAGATGGGGGAAAAAAGTATACACTTCTGCTACCTTGGCTGTAAGGGCTTTAAATTGTCAGCTTCATATGCTTAAATATCAGCAATATTTAATGTCACTGCTTAAACAGAAATTGTTGACAAATACTGAATGTTCAGAGAACAAGGAATTGCAGGATTTATTGCATGCAGCTGAACAAGTGGGAAAGCATACTTTGCAATGTGGTTATGATTCACTGGAGGCCTCGTGCAGGGCCGCTGTCACAGGTTCTGTTATTAGAAGGCATGCTTGGTTAAAGGAACAGAATCTGCCTGATCATATTAAAGCAAAATTATTAGATACACGATTGCAGCATGATACTTTGTTTGGTACTAAAGCAGAAGAGGTTTTGAAAAAAATGGAGGATAAAGCAAAATCCATGCAGACAGTCAAGGATTTCTTACAGGTACAGACACCCAGGTTTAGCAGGAACTGGCCTTCTAAAAATTGGCCCTTTCCAGTGTGAGACAGACCACAACGAGGCAGATACAGGCATCCCAGAGGCAGATCTCAGCCCCAAGGCTCATACAGGCCTAAACAATGGGGTGCTCCTACCTCCAAAAGCGGAGAAGACAATTCACAACCTTACAGGAAACAGTCCCAATGACTTTCCTCTGCCAGATCCAAGCACTTTTCTTTTGGCAGCCCCCTTAGGGGGAAAACTAGCACGTTTTTCATCAAATTGGCAAATGATTACCCAAGACAAATGGGTCCTGAACATAGTGTCCCAAGGCTACAGGTTCCATTTTCACACTCTACCAAAGTCAAAAGGTATGCCAGACCTGCCACACAATCAATAGGCAGATGCACAAAGACTAATTACAGCCCTCACGGACATGAGGGCCATTCAGCAAGTACCAAAACAAGAGCAAGGATTTTACTCCAGACTTTTCCTAGTACCCAGGAAGGACAGAACCTGGAGGCCAATATTGGACCTGTCTATACTAAATACGTTTCTGGAAGTTCCAAAATTCAAGATGTTGACTCTACAGCAGCTACTGCCCATGCTGGGCAAGAAGGCTTGGCTCATAACTTTGGACCTAAAAGAGGCATACCTGCATGTCCCAATCAGCCAATCTTGCAGAAGATACCTCAGATTCATAGCTGGCTCAATGCATTACCAATTCTCTGCACTGCCCTTTGGCTTATCTACTGTGCCCTGGGTCTTCACAAAATGCCTGGCACCAGTAAATGCATTTTGCAGACAAAGAGGAATTCAAATATATCCCTACTTGGATGACTGCCTAATTCAAGCAGAGAACAAAGTTATTCTTCTAAAGCATCTGGCGTTTGTAAAAAGATTATTAACTGGCCTAGGGTACACAGTAAACAAAAAGAAATCAAAACTAGTGCCCTCTCAAGAGATAATATTCCTGGGTGCAAGCTTAAATACAACTACCCAGATGGTTTATCTCACGCCAGACAAACAAAAGCAACTGACTTCTTACTTCAAGATATTTGCAACAAAAACCCACTTATCTGCAAGGAAAATCCTGCAGGCCCTGGGTTTCATGGTATCCTGCATTCTACTAATAGCATATGCCAGACTGCATATGAGGAAACTACAATAGTATCTAAAAAGTGTTTGGACTCAGCATTTCCACAGCTTGGAGACAGTAATTGCACTAATTTCCCTGCCTGCAACAGGAGTTTCGATGGTGGGCAGAAGCCTTCCACCACAGCAAGGGTCTGCCATTCAGTTTACCCACAGCCAGACAAACACTGACAACGGATGCATCAGATTATGCCTGGGGGGCCCATATGGCAGGAAAATGTATTCAGGGCACATGGCCTGCAAACCAGATGCATCTTCACATGAATCAAAAAGAGATGCTAGCTGTTCAAAATGCCCTGACAGCTTTCAAGGTACTGCTTCATCCAGGACAGCTACTGATAAAGACAGACAATCCTACGGTCATGTGGTACATAAAGAAGCAGGGAGGTACACATTCCTACCCTCTCTGCAGACAAGCTATGACCTTATTGGACACAGCATTGGCTTTTCAAATTCACCTGCAAGCACAATTCCTGCCAAAAAAAAAAAAATACTCTGGCAGACGAACTAAGCAGAAACCTCATGGATCCCCACGAACGGAAACTGGATCCACAAGTCTTCAGCATGATAATAAGGAAATGGGGATGCCCAGACATAGATCTATTTGCCTCCCCTCACAACTGCCAATTGCAGAGATTTTGCACAAGGATTTATCACAAGCAAGCATGGAAAGTGGACGCCCTATCCTTCAGCTGGAAAAATCTAACAGTATATGCCTTTCCTCCACTGCCTCTCCTTCCCAGGGTACTCCTACAGGTCAGACAAGAGAAGCCAAAAATGATACTGATTGCACCAGACTGGCCACGCCAGCACTGGTACCCAATCCTAAAGAGCTTGTCTCAAGGTCCAGCATGGATATTGCCTCAAACTTCTCACTTGCTGACCCAACAAAACAATCAGATCCTGCACAGCCAACTCAGGACCTTAAATCTGGCAGCATGGCGGATAATGTAGCCATTCAGAACACTCCTCTTTCAAAAGCTGTTATGGATGTTATCTTGGAGGCCAGCAGGCCCAGTACCCAGAAAATCTTATGCAGAAAAATGGAAGAGATTCTGTGCTTGGAGCCAGGAACAAGGCATTGACATGTGTGTACCAAATATACCTCAGATTTTACAATACCTGAGATGCTAAACAAAGGCCTTTCTTTCTCATCAATTAAGATTCATGCCTCTGCCATTTCAGCCCATTACAATATGGAACCACCTATCTTTTCTCATCCTTTAATAAGGCAGTACCTCAGAGGGGGCAAAAACATTAGGCCTCCAAGGAGAGCACCAATTCCGGTCTGGGACCTAAATTATGTTTTGGAAAAACTCACACTGCCTCCTTTCGAGCCAGCTTCAACAGCAGATATAAAATTTTTATCCTGGAAAACAGCTCTACTCCTAGCAATAACCTCTGCAAGACAAGTCTCGGAGTTACAAGCACTCATGGCTGTGGAACCTTTTATCATTTTTCATCCAGACAGGGTTTCTCTGAGGACACCCCTACATTCATGCCTAAGGTGGTATCCAGTGTGGCCCTCAACCAAACCATTCACTTGCCTACCTTTTATCCAAATCCACAGAACAAGGGTGAGAAAATTCTGCATTTTTTAGACATACACAGGCAGTTACTTTTCTACTTGGACAGAACTAAAGTTTTCAGAAAAACTGAGCAACTTTTAGTGTCATATGCTGCAGGATCACAAGGAAAGGCCATCTCAAAACAGACTATTTCTAAATGGATAGGCCATTGCATCCGTTTCTGCTATTTTCAACATGGCAAATCAGTGCCTAAGGGCATTAGGCCTCATTCCACCAGAGCAGCAGCCACTTCAGCAGCCTTCCTCAGAGAAGTACCAACCAAAGATATCTTAGAGGCTGCAACTTGGAGTTCAGTGCACACTTTCAAAAAGCACTACCACTTACCTCTTTACTCTAAGTCCAGAACAAGCTTTGCCACTGCAGTTCTGCAGGGCTTCATAGCCTCTCCTAATCCTATTTAGCCCAGCCACCCATCCTCAGCTTTGGGATTCAACCCAAGAGTAATGACTGCAACAGTGAAACACGATGAACATAGTACAGTTGTGTACCTACCATAAATGTAGATGTTCGAGTGTATTCACTGTTGCAGTCCAGGTTACCCACCCACCATCCCCCTTCTCTTTACTGGGACTTTTCTGCATTTCTCTATCCTTTACAACCTATTTGGTGTATTTGCTTGTAGATAAAGGGAGTGTTATTTTTGTGCATGCATTTTTATTGGCATATTTTTTCAGCCTACCAATTTGGGGGCACCTGACATCTGGGGCAAGAAAAACTGAAGAAAATGACATTGGCTGCATATTTTATACCCCTGGCGCACTGACGTCAGGGAAGAGGCGACAGCAACTGACGCCGGACCTAGACTTTGGAAATCTGGCCGACTGAGGGTAGCCTGCCAGCAGGATAACCCAAGAGTAATGACTGCAACAGTGAATACACTCGAACATCTACATTTATGGTAGGTACACAACTGTACTTTCTTTGATAAGCTTTAATACTTCATGGATCAGATACATGCAATGACACCATTCTATTTATTTTCCTTTAAGGAAGTAATACATATAGTGTGCAAACTATTGGTCAATGGTTTGGAAAAGCACAGTTTGTGCCAGAGAACAATTTTCTAAAACTCAGTACTTCATTGTTTCAAAACATACTATTTACTGACCATTTGAGTACTCTAGATACCAGGGAAGACTGACCTCAGGACTTCATTGTTTCAAAACACACTATTTACTGACCATTTGGGTACTCTAGATACCAGGGAAGACTGGCCAAAGCACCCTACGATTGTGACAAATTAGTAGTGTTGCATGAAAAAGTGTTTCATACTAAAATAAAGGTATTTTACATCTTTAACTCTATTTAAACAGCATTAAAATACACATTTCCCACCGCAGGAACAGAGAATAACATGTTCTTTCGAGACAACTGTAATGCCTTCAAGGTTTGATAAACAGCAAAGAAAGTTTTTCTATACAAATAAAATCTTTAGATCCTTGAACAAAATGCATTTGCATTAGCTTAGAATTCATTACCGATGACCAGCATAAGGAACCATGCAATGTGTATATAATATTGCATGGTCTTAATAAGAATGAGTTTGTAACATGCTTATTCCTTTGAAAGTGAACCCATATTATGTCTTCATTGTTTTCAAGGTTTTGAGTATCAAAGTAATTATCATCAGGTTATTCACTTTCGGAGCAAGTAAAAACCCTGGCAACTCTAAATACTGAACATAGTACATGTGTTACTCGTATGTTTATATTGCCAGTATCATTGGAAAGCCAACAGTACCTGGTTTACAGTCTGCTAGTTACTTCATGTAGGAGTATTCACTTCAAAGCTGTACTAAAATCTTACCTAAAAAAATAAGTTATGTACTCACCATAACGTTCCGTGTTTGTTGTCCTTGATCTCGCCTTCCTTCTTGTTGGTTGGGTTCAGAGCCGATCCTCGGCTCCAACTCGGCCATATTCTAAAGCTCGAGAGCTTCCACTGGCTCGAGGCTAGACCCTATCCCATAACCCATAACACTAGACCACAATGTGTAGATACATAAACTATAGACATATACAACAAAATATATATATGTATATGTATAGAAGAAAAAAGGGATCATGCCATTAGTAGAAATTCTTATTCTATCCAACACATAAGGCAGGAAGGGAATCAAGGTCTATATAGCTAAAGATGGATAACTCCTCTTGATACTCCAGGAGGGGTAAGGAGGGTGGGATGCAAGAAGGAAGGCGTGATCAAAGACAACAAACATGGAACGTTATGGTGAGTACATAACTTCTTTATGTTATGTAGTCCCTATCTCCCCTTCCTTCTTGTTGGTTGGGACCGCGTCCCCAGCACCTACTTCTTGGGTGTCTCAATGGAATATACTCTTCAGAACTGTGGAACCAAAGGATCCCCTGTTCCGGGAGGCCACATCTACTTTGTAAGGAGTAATGAAGGTATGGGGGTTAACCCCCGTAGCTGCCGCACAAATTGAGTCTAAAGGCAGTCTAGCCTGAAAGGCAGTGGAGGTAGACAAAGCCCTGGTTGAGTGTCCTCAAATTTTCCCTGGTGGTAGTTTGTTCTGTGACTTACAGATGGAAGTAATGGCATCTGAAATCCATTTTGATAAAGTCACTTTCCATACTGGAGTTCCCTTTTTGTTTTCTGCAAAGGATGCAAACAATTGGTCAGATTGTCAGAATTCCTGAGTCCTGTGCAAATAGAAACACAATTGTCTATGAACATCCAGTTGGTGGAGTTTATACTCTGCCTTGTTACCATAGATCGGAAAGAACACTGGTAGTTCTCTCGACTGATTCAGACTGAACTCTGAGCAAACTTTTGGTAGAAAGGAAGGGTTGGTCCTGAAAGAAACCCTATCTTTGTGGAAAAATTAAATAAGGGGGACGAATGGAAAGGGCTTGTAATTGTCATACCCTCCTAGCTGAGAATTGTCATACCCTCCTAGCTGAGGTAATGGCAATCAAGAAAATCATTTTCTAAGTCAAAAATTTTAGAGCACAAGAACTAGCCGGTTTGAACGGAGGAAGAATCAAGGCAGCTAGGATTAAATTTAGATCCCAAGGAGGAAGTGGTTCTCTTATTGGTGGTCTCAAAGAGGTAGTACCTCTCAGAAAAGCTTTGCATAGCCTGTGGGACATAACATTGGAACCCATTTCTCCCACATGAAAGTTGGAAATAGCAGCTAAATGAACTCAGATAATTGCTGCTGCTGCTCCTTGGTTAAAAGTTTCAGCCAGGAATTCTAGTATCTTTGAAATGGGTGCAGTAAAAGGATCAATATTATTTTTGACAGCCCAACAACAGAACCGTTTCCATTTGCTAGTATACAGTTACCTCGTAGAGAATTTGTGAGAGGAGATGAGAATATGTTGCACAGCCGGGGAGATGTCAGGAAGCCTGGCTAAGCCGGGAAGGGAAAGAAAGTATAGTTGTGTACCTACCATAAATGTAGATGTTCGAGTGCATTCACTGTTGCAGTCATTACAATTGGGTTATCCTGCTGGCAAGCTACCCGCAGTCGGCCTGAATTCCAAAGTCTAGGTCCGGCGTCGGTTGCTGTCGCCTCCTCCCTGACGTCAGTGCGCCAGGGGTATAAAAGATGCAGCCGACGCCATTTTCTTCAGTTTTTCTTACCCCAGATATCAGGTGCCCCTAAAATGGTTGGCTAAATTATGCCAATAAGCATGCGTGCACAAAAAACAACTTTTCCTTCATCTACAAGCAAATACACCATATAGGTTGTATAGAAAAGAGAAGTACAGATAAGTCCCAGCAAAGGAAAAGGGATGGTGGGAGGGTAACCAGGGCTATAACAGTGAATACACTCGAACATCTACATTTATGGTAGGTACACAACTGTACTATGTTCATCATGTTTCACTATTGCAGTCATTACAATTGGGTTGCATCCCAAAGCTAAGGTTGGGATGCTGGTGCTAAGTAGGATTAGGAGAGGCTATCAGGCCCTGCAGAATTGCAGTGGCAAATCCTGCCCTGGATTTAGAGTAGAGAGATAAATGATAGTGCTTTGTAAAAGTATGCACTGAACTCCAAGTTGCAGCCTCTAAGATGTCTTTGGTTAGTACTCCTCTGAGGAAGGCTGCAGAAGTGGCTGCTGCTCTGGTTGAATTTGGCCTAATGCCCTTAGGCACTGATTTGCCATGCTGTGAATAGCAGAAACAAATGCAATGACCTATCCACTTTGAAACAGTCTTTGAGATAGGCTTTCCTTGTGATCCTGCAGCATATGCCACTAGAAGTTGTTCGCTCTTTCTGAAAGCTTTGGTTCTGTCCAAGTAGAAGCGTAGCTGCCTGTGAATGTCCAAAGAATGCAGAATTCTCTCACCATTATTCTGTGGGTTTGGATAAAAGGTCGGCAAATGAATTGTTTGGTTAAGGGCCACACTGGACACTTCCTTAGGCATAAATGTAGGATTTGTGCGCAGAGAAACCCTGTCAGGATGGAAAATGATAAAAGGTTCCACAGCCATGAGTGCCTGTAACTCTGAGACTCATCTAGCAGAAGTTATTGCTAGGAGCAGAGCTGTTTTCCAGGACAGGAATTTAATATCAGCTGCAGAGGCTGTTTCAAATGGAGGCAGTGTGAGTTTTTCCAAGACATAGTTGAGGTCCCATGCAGGTATTGGTGCCTCTCCTTGGGGGGTCTTATTTTTTTGGCCCCTCTGAGGTACTGCCTTAGTAATGGATGAGAAAAAATAGGTGGTTCTGTATTGTAATGAGCTGAAATGGCAGAGACATGAATTTTAATTGATGAAAAAGAAGGCCTTTATCAAGCATCTCAGTTAAATACTGCAAAACCTGAGGAATATTTGGAACAATCGTGTCAAAACCTTGTGCCTGGTTCCAAGCACAGAATCTCTTCCATTTTTCTGCATAAGATTTTCTGGTGCTAGGCCTCCTGGCCTCCAAAATAACATCCATCACTGCTTTAGAGAGAGGGGTGCCTTGACTGGCTACATTATCCGCCATGCTGCCAGGTTTAAGGTCCTGAGTTGGCTGTGCAGTATTTGACTGTCTTGTTGGGTCAATAAGTGAGGAACTTGAGGTAAAGTCCAAGCTGGGCATTGAGACAAGCTCTTTAGGATTGGGTACCAGTGCTGGCGGGGCCAGTCTGGGGCAATCAGTATAATTTTTGGTAGTATAATTTTTGGTTTCTCTTGTTTGACCTTAAGGAGTACCTTGGGGAGGAGAGGAGAGGAGGAGGAGGAAAGGCATATACTGTTAGGTCTTTCCAGCTGAAAGATACAGCATCCACTTTCCATGCTTGCTTGTGTTAAGTCCTTGTGTAGAATTTCTGTAGTTGGTAGTTGTGAGGAGAGGCAAATAGGTCTATGTCCGGGCATCCCCAGTTCCTTGTTATCATGCTGAAGACTTGTGGATCCAATAGGTTTCTGCTTAGTTCATCTGCCAGAGTATTTGTCCTTCCTGGCAGGAATTGTGCTTGCAGATGTACTTGGTAAGTCAATGCTGTGTCCCACAAGTTCATGGCTAGCCTGCAGAGGGGGTAGGAATGTGTGCCTCCCTGCTTGTTTATGTACCACATAACTGTAGTATTGTCTGTCCTTATCAGTAGTTGTCCTGGATGAAGTAGATCCTTGAAGGCTGTCAGGGTGTTCTGAACAGCTAGCATCTCTTTTTGATTGATATGTAGATGCATTTGACTTGCGGACCATGTGCCCTGAATACATCTTCCTGCCATATGGGCCCCCCAGGCATAATCTGATGCATCTGTTGTCAATGTCTGCCTGGCTGTGGGTAAGGTGAATGGCTGTCCCGTGTTGTGGTGACAGGCTTTTGCCCACCATTGAAACTCCTGTTGCAGGCAGGGAATGAGGGTAATTACTGTTTCCAGGCTGTGGCAATGTTGAGTCCAAACACTTTTTAGATACCATTGAAGTTTCCTCATATGCAGTCTTGCATATGGAATTAGCAGAATGCAGGATGCCATGAAGCCCAAAGCCTGCAGAATTTTTCTTGCAGATAACTAGGTCTTTGTTGCCAACATTTTGAAATAAGTAGTCAGTTGTCTGTGTTTGTCTGGCGTGAGATAAGCCATCTGGGCAGTTGTATTTAAGCTTGCACCCAGGAATATTATCTCTTGAGAGGGTTCGAGTTTTGATTTCTTTTTGTTTACTGTGTACCCTAGACCTGTTAGTAATCTTTTTACAAATGCCAGATGCTGTAGTAGAATGTCCTTGTTCTCTGCTTGAATAAGGCAGTCGTCCAAGTAAGGATATATTTGTATTCCTCTTTGTCTGCAAAAAGCAATCACTGGTGCCAGGCATTTTGTGAAGACCCTGGGCGCAGTAGATAAGCCAAAGGGTAGTGCAGAGAATTGGTAATGCATTGAGCCAGCTATAAATCTGAGGTATCTTCTGCATGATTGTCTGATTGGGACATGCAGGTATGCCTCTTTTAGATCTAAAGTCACAAGCCAAGCCCTCTTGCCCAGCATGGGCAGAAGCTGCTGCAGAGTTAACATTTTGAATTTTGGAATATCCAGGAATGTGTTTAGGATAGACAGGTCAGGTATTGGTCTCCTGGCTTTGTCCATTCTGGGCACCAAGAATAGCCTTGAGTATAATCCTAGTCCCTGCTCTTGCTGTGGTACCAACTGAATAGCTCTCATGTCCATGAGGGATGAAACTTGTTTTTGTGCCTCTGCCCACTGATTGTGTGGCAGATCTGGCATACCGTTTGCCCTTGGCAGGGTGTGAAAGTGGAACCTGTAGCCTTGTGATACGATATTTAGGACCCATTTGTCCTGGGTGATCGTGTGCCAATTTTGTGAAAAAAGTGCTAGTTTTCCCCCCAAAGGGGCTGCCAGAAGATAAGTGCTTGGTGCTGGCAGGGGAAAGTCATTGAGACTGTTTCCTGTATGGCTGTGATTTTTCTTCTCCGCTTTTGGAGGTAGAAGCACCCCATTGTTTAGGCCTGTATGAGCCTTGGGGCTGTGATCTGCCTCTGGGGCATCTGTATCTGCCTCTTTGTGGCCTGTCTGACACTGGAAAGGACCAATTCTTTGTAGGCCAGTTCCTGCTAAATCTGGGAGGTTGTACCTGCAAGAAATCCTAGACTGTTTGCATAGATTTAGCTTTGTCCTCCATTTTCTTCAACACCTCTTCTGCTTTAACACCAAACAAAGTATCATGTTGTAATGGAGCATCTAATAGTTTTGCTTTGACATGATCAGGCAGATTCTGTTCTTTTAACCAAGCATGCCTCCTAATGACAGAACCCGTAACAGTGGCCCTGCAGGAGGCCTCTAGAGAATCAAAACCACATTGCAAAGTATGCTTTCCTACTTGTTCAGCTGCATGCAATAAATCCTGCATTTCTTTGTTTTCTGCACATTCTGAATTTGTTAACATTTTCTGTTTAAGCAGTGACATAAGATATTGCTGATATTTAAGCATATGAAATTGGCAATTTAAAGCTCTTACAGCCAAGGTAGCAGAAGTATAAATCTTTTTCCCCCATCTGTCCAGGGCCCTAGAATCCCTATCAGAGGGGATAGGGTTTTTTGCAGTGGAAGCCTTGACCCCTTTGGGACCCTGAGAGATGGTTTCTGGGTCAGCAGAAGGGTTTTTATAAAGATATTTATGTGAATCAGGAACCCTGTAGTATCTGTCTGGCTTAACAGGGGCTGGTGGTAAAGAGTCTGGAGATAGACTGGACTCTGAAAATACATCATCTACAATGTCTAAAACAGGTGGGATAGCAAAGGGCCTGTGCTGAGGTAATAAAAGGAAGTCTATGAGCCTTTTCTTGGATTCTGAGTAATCTTGGCTCTCCCAGTGAAAAGGCTCCCTCATAGTATGCAGAGTCTCCCCAAAAGAATAATCCTCAGGAGGAAAGGCTGAAGGGATAGATTCTTCAGTCTCAGAATCCTCATAGGGAGGAATAGAATATTCCTGTTCGGAAGAGGAATCAGAGGAAATGGAAACCTGGTCTGAAGATTTGTATTCTATCTCTTGCCTAGGCCTCTTATCAGGAGGGGGATGGGAACCCCTGATCAAAGTAATTAGGTCTTTGGCCATTTTAAGCATCTGTTTTTTAGGCATGGTGGCCTATCCTGGAGAATGCTGTACTTGTTTCTTTGTCTTTAGAACTGCTTTAGTCTCTGCCTTTGAAGCTGAAGTAGATTTCACATATAACTGTGTAGGCCTGAAAACACCCTCAGAAGCCGATGCCTGCTCAGCGGCTCCAGACCCATCTGAGGGAATAGTTTCCGAGTGTCCAATACCTTGAGTTTCCAGCAGCCTAGTCGGCTCCATGTGGGAGTCGGAAGCGGCCTGTGGCTCTGAGGTAGCGGGCATCAGGGGCTGCGAAAGCACCTCACTGAGAACCGGCGACAGGCCTAGCGGGAGCATTGTCGTCGGTTTTGGACCTCGGATGCCTGTTCTTTTCTTTGTTTTTGCGCTTTTTATAAACTCCGGTAGTCAGCTGTTCCGACGGTATTATATAATTGAATCTTCTGCCAAAGTAATGAAATGCAAAATTGTACCGAAGCTTAATAGTGTACTGGTTAAATCTAGCACAAAACCGACAAATAGCAACGTTGTGATCAGGGCCTAGGCAAGGAATACAGTAAGAGTGAAAATCCTTATGAGGTATTTGCTTCCCACAAGAAATACAATTATTAACTTTTTTCTGACATCAGTCTGGAGCAAGAAAAAAGTTTCCCCAACGGGGTACTTAGCTTTAATGAGGACTTCGGATCTGAAATTCAAATTCGAAAATCTCAGGAGTCTGCCGACTGGCACATGCGAACTGTTTTTGCTTTGGGCACCGCGCGGGAAGAAAGACTGAAGAAAATGTCGTTGGTTGCATCTTTTATACTTTTATATCCCTGGCGCACTGACGTCAGGGAGGAGGTGACAGCAACCGAAGCTGGACCTAGACTTTGGAATTCAGGCTGACTGCGGGTAGCCTGCCAGCAAGATAACCCAATTGTAATGACTGCAACAGTGAAACACGATGAACATCCAAGCTGTCAGCTTGAGGGTCTGTAAGGAAAGATGGAGTGTGCTCGACTGGTGCATCAGCAGGTCCGGAGCTGGGTCCAGGATCCAAGGCTCCTCCAAAAGATGGGGCCATAGAAACGGGAACCAGATTTGACGAGGCCAGTAGGGAGCAATGAGGATTAGCTTGCAACCCACCGATTTTGCTTTCTGAAGAACCTTGGGGATCAGAGGAAATGGGGGAAAGGAATACAGAAGTCCCAGGCGCTAATCGTGAACAAGTGCATCCCTGGGGGACTAGGGCAAAACAGCTGCTGCATTTGGAATTAATGGATGTGACAAAAAGATCACAGCAAGGCTGGCCCCACTTGCGAAAGATCTGGTTTGCAATGTTCTGTTTCAGGGACCACTCATGGGGCATAAGTATAGCTCTGCTTAGCTCGTCCGCTATCACGTTGGATTTCCTCAAGATGTGCGTCGCGATCAGAAAGAATTGAGAGGCCATCGCCCATTGCCATACTCTTAGGGCCTCTCGACATATGGGGTAGGATCTGGTTTCAACTTGCTTGTTGATGTACCATACCACTGACATGTTGTCCGTCTTAATCACAATTGTCCCTGTGGGGAGAGAGCTGTGAAGTGCTTGTCACGCCAGAAGCACCGCTCTCATCTCGAGGATATTTATGTACAAATGGTACTCATGTTGTTGCCAAGTTCCATGAACAGTCTGCCTGAGATAATGCCCCCCCACACCCAATCTGGGAAGTGTCTGTGGTCACTGTGGCAACTGGTTGGGGGAGAATGAACGGTCTACCTATCGTCAGCTGGGTGTACTGAAACCACCATTTTAGGTCCTTCTTGCAGGTCTCCGTGATGAGAATTACATGGGACATTGGTAGATCTTGCATAGACCACTTAGCAAAGAGGAGCCACTGCAATAACCTCATGTGGAAATGCGCCAAGGAAACTAGAGTTATAGCTGCCACCATTGAGCCCAGGACTTTCAGAACAAATCTTGCTTGAGTCTTTTTCCTCCCGATTAGAGTTGCAACTTGGTGTCGAATGGCCGACACCCTCTCCTGAGGCAATTTTGCTATCATGTCTTTAGTGTCTAGATCTGCTCCTATAAATGTAATATATTGCAAGGCAACAAAACAGACTTTTCGTAGTTTAGAGTGATCCCTAGCTGAAAGCAGAGGTGTATTGTGGTGTCCCTTGTCTCGGTTAATCGATGCTCGGTGGTGGCGGTAAGGAGCCCGTTGTCCAGATATGGAAACACCCAGAATCCTATATGCCTCAGATGAGCCGTGACTACTGCCATGCATTTGGTGAACCCTGTGGGCTGTGGTGAGGCCAAAGGGCAGAGCTCTGAACTGGTAGTGACTGGCTCCCAGATGGAAGTGTAGAAATCTTCTGAATTGCCTGTCCATCTTGATATGGTAGTACGCATCCTGGAGATCGCTTAAGCACATCCAATTGTCCTTTCCCAGAAAGAGAAGTATGGACTCATAAGTTCATAGGTAGGTACTAGTCCTAGGGCCTATACAAGCCTAGCCAAAAAGGTACCCTGGCTTTCGCCACCCAAGAAAATTATTCTCCTGTGCCCCTGTCGAGCAGAGTCGCAGAGGTGATCCCTGGGGTGAATTTCCTATTTCCCATCCAATCATCAAGATTTTTCTTAAAGAGTGCTAATGAGGAGCTTTGTTTGATATAGATAGGTAGTTTGTTCCAGAGTATGGGAAGTCTCTGGGATAGGAATCTATCCCTCCAGCATGTTCTGTTTATTGTGGTGACAAGGTTTAGGTCCATACAGCATGTAGCTTGGAGGGACTAGATTTCTTTAAGTGAAGCATGTCCAACAGCTCTGGGTTTGACATAGCTTTGTATGTTAGGCAGAGATTGCCTCTGAGTAGGCGATATGCGATGGAGTACAGCTGGAGTTTTTTGAGACGGTCTACATAAGGCATCTGTCTGAGGCCGGTAATCCTCTTTGTGAGGTACTTCTGTGGCCTTTCCAGTTGTTGTAGATGTCTTGTGAGGTACATGCCAACAGAGGCGTTGTACTCTATAATGGGTCTAATGAGTGACGAGTAGAGGGGAACAATGACCTCTTTTTTTCCTGGATGAGAAAAGTACAGTTTTGTACCTACCATAAAGGTAGATGTTCGAGTGTAAACACTGCTGCAGTCATTACACTTGGGTTATCCTGCCATCAGGCGGTTCCCCCAGTCGGCCTGAGTTCCAAAGTCTTGGTCCGGCATCGGTTGCTGTTGTCTCCTCCCTGACGTCAGTGCGACAGGGGTATATAAGATGCAGCCGATGCCATTTTCTTCAGTTTTTCTTGCCCCAGATGTCAGGTGCCCCCAAATAGGTAGGCAATTCAAATTGCTAGTAAAAATACAAAAGAAAAGCAAACAACCATTTTTAGTTACCAGCAAATACTCCCCATAGGTAATAAAGGGTAGATGACCTAGGTAAGTACCAGAAAGTAAGAGGGGAAGGAGGGAGGGTAACCTGGACTGCAGCAGTGTTTACACTCGAACATCTACATTTATGGTAGGTACAAAACTGTACTATGTTCATCGTGTTACACTGCTGCAGTCATTACACTTGGGTGGAATCCCAAAGCTGAGGTAGGGAGGCTGGATCTATAAGGCATTAGGGGTGGCTATAAGGCCCTGCAGTACAGCAGTGGCGAAGCCAGCTCTGGATTTGGAGTATAAAGGCAAATGGTAATGTTTGGTGAAGGTATGCACAGAACTCCATGTTGCTGCTTCCAAAATATCCTTGGTAGGTACTCCTCTGAGGTAGGCAGTTGAAGTGGCTGTTGCCCTGGTGGAGTGAGATCTAATGCTGCTAGGTACAGGTTTCCCATGGTGGGTATAGCAGAAACGTATACAGTGCCCTATCCATTTTGAAATGGTCTGCTCTGAAATGGCTATTCCCTGTGCTCCTGCAGCGTATGCTACCAATAATTGCTCAGATTTTCTGAAAGCTTTGGTTTTGTCCAAGTAGAAGCGTAACTGTCTGTGAATGTCCAAAGAATGTAGTAGTCTCTCCCCTTTGTTCTGTGGTTTTGGATAAAAAGTTGGCAAGTGAACAGTTTGGTTTAGAACCACACTTAATACCACCTTTGGCATAAACGTAGGGTTAGTTCTTAAAGACACCCTGTCCTGGTGGAAGATGAAGAAAGGTTCCACTGCCATTAGTGCCTGTAATTCTGAAACTCTTTGTGCTGATGTTATTGCCAGTAGCAGAGCAGTTCTCCAAGAGATGTATTTTAATTCTGCTGTGTTAGCTGGCTCAAAAGGAGGTAAAGTTATTTTTTCCAAAACAAAGTTGAGGTCCCAAGTTGGTGTAGGTGCTCTACGGGGCGGTCTTATGTTTTTAGCCCCTCTGAGGTACTGTTTGAGCAAAGGATTAGAAAAAAATGGTGGATCCGTGTTGTAATGAGCAGAAATAGCTGAGGCATGGATCTTGATGGATGAAAAGGAGTGGCCCTTGCCCAGCATCTCAGTTAAGTATTGAAGTATCTGAGGAATGTTTGGGACAAGAGGGTCAAGGCTATGCGCTTGGTTCCAGGCACAGAATCTCTTCCATTTATCCAAGTATGCTTTCCTGGTGCTAGGCCTTCTGGCCTCCAGAATGACATCCATAACAGCTTTGGAGAGAGGCATTGCTTGCTTGACTAAGGAATTTTCCATGCAGCTAGATTTAAGGTCTTTAGCTGGCTGTGAAGTATCTGATTGTTGTGCTGTGTCAGCAACTGTGGGATTTGAGGCAAAATCCAGGGTGGTTCTTGTGTTAAGTTCTTTAAGATTGGGTACCAGTGCTGGCGTGGCCAGTCTGGTGCAATCAGAATCATCTTTGGCTCTTCCTAACTGGCTTTTATGAGTACCTTTGGAAGGAGAGGTAAAGGAGGGAAAGCTTATACTTGTAGTTTTTTCCAGCTGAATGAGAGGGCATCCACTTTCCATGCTTGTGGATGGTAGCTCCTTGTGCAGAATTTCTGTAATTGTCAGTTCATTGGGGAAGCAAACAGATCTATGTCCAGGCTCCACCATTTTTGTGTTATCATTCTGAATATTTGTGGGTTCAATTCCCATTCGTGAGGATCCATGATGTTTCTGCTTAGGTCATCTGCCAGGGTGTTTTTCTCTCCTGGCAGGAATTGTGCTTGCAGATGAACTTGGTAGTTTAGAGCTGTGTTCCACAAGGTCATGGCTTGTCTGCAGAGGGGGGCAGGAGTGTGTGCCCCTTTGCTTGTTTATGTACCACATAATTGTGGTGTTGTCTGTCTTTAGTAGTAATTGTCCTGGATGCAGCAGGTCCTTGAAAGCTATAATAGCATTTTGTACAGCTAGCATCTCTTTTTTATTGATGTGGGGATGTCTTTGCTCTGTGAGCCACTCGCCCTGGATACATTTTCCTGCCATGTGTGCTCCTCAGGCGTAATCCGATGCATCTGTTGTCAGTGTTTGCGTGGCTGTGGGTTGAGTGAAAGGCTGTCCCTTGTTGAGGTGACAAGCTTGTGCCCACCACCGAAACTCCTGTTGTAGACAAGGAATTAGTGGTATAACTGTTTCCAAACTTTGACAGTGTTGAGACCATACACTCTTTAAGTACCATTGTAGATTCCTCATATGCAGTCTGGCATATGGAATTAGTAGTATGCAAGATGCCATGTAGCCCAAGGCCTGCAGAATTTTTCTTGCAGGGAGTTGGGTCTTTGTTGCCATTAAATGAAAATATTGAGTCAGTTGTCCTTGCTTGTCTGGTTGAGATAAGCCATCTGGGCCGTTGTGTTCAAGCTGGCACCCAGGAATATTATCTGTTGTGAGGGCACTAGTTTTGATTTCTTTTCGTTTACTGTGTACCCCAGGCAACTTAATAACTTTTTTACGTACGCCAGATGCTTTAGTAGAATGTCCTTGCTCTCTGCTTGAATCAGGCAGTCGTCCAGGTATGGATAAATTTGAATTCCTTTTTGCCTGCAAAATGCAATTACTGGTGCCAGGCACTTTGTGAAGACCCTGGGCGCAGTAGATAAGCCAAAGGGCAGTGCAGAGAATTGATAGTGCATTGAACCAGCTAGAAATCTGAGGTATCTTCTGCAGTTTTGTCTGATAGGGACATGCAGGTATGCCTCTTTGAGGTCCAAAGTCACAAGCCAAGCTTTCTTGCCCAGCATGGGAAGAAGCTGCTGTAGTGTCAACATCTTGAATTTATGAACATCCAGGTAAGTGTTTAGTGAAGAAAGGTCTAGAATGGGTATCCAGGCATTGTTCTTTCTGGGAACAGAAAAAGTCTTGAGTAAAATCCTTGTCCTTGTTCCTGTGGTGATACCTTTTGAATAGCTCTCATGTCCATGAGTGCTGTAATTTGTTTTTGAACCTCTGGCCACTGATTTGGTGGCAGATTTGGCATTCCTTTTAACCTTGGCAGAGTGTGAAAGTGGAACCTGTAACCTTGAGATACAATGTTGAGAACCCATTTGTCTTTGGTGATGCAATGCCAGTTGTGATAGAAAAGTGCCAGTTTTCCTCCTAAGGGGGCTGCCAAGAGAGAGCTGTTTGGCAGCTGTAGTGGAAAGTCATTGAGGCTGCTTTTTATAAGGTTGAGGCCTGTCTTCCCCTTCTTTCTGGCCTGGTGTACCCCATTGTCGAGGCCTGTAAGGGCCTTGTGCCTGACCTCTACCTCTTGGGTGTCTGTACCTGCCCCTTTGAGGTCTATCTGTAACTGGAAAGGACCAATTCTTTGTTGGCCAATTTCTGCTATAACAAGGAGGCTGAACCTGTAAGAAATCTTTCATCGTTTGCATAGATTTTGCCTTATCCTCCATCTTCTTTAATACCTCCTCTGCCTTAACTCCAAACAGCACATCCCGCTGCAAAGGTGCATCCAATAATTTGACCTTAACATGATCTGGTAACGTATGTTCTTTTAACCAAGCATGCCTTCTAATGACAGAGCCTGTAACTGCTCCTCTACAGGAGGCCACTAAGGAATCAAACCCACATTGCAAAGTATGTTTTCCCACTTGTTCAGCTGCATGCAATAAATCCTGCATTTCTTTAAAATTAGGAGGATCTGAATCTGGAAGCATCTTTTGTTTCAACTGAGACATCAAAAATTGCTGATATTTTAGCATGTGAAACTGGCAATTCAAGGCTCTCATTGCTAAAGTTGCAGACGTATATACCTTCTTTCCTCATCTGTCTAATGCTCTGGAATCTCTGTCAGAGGGAAATGAGTTTTTTGCTGATGAGGCCTTAATCCCTTTGGGTCCCTGAGAAATAGTCTCAGGGTCAGCAACAGGAATTTTGTACAGAAATGTGTGAGAATCAGGGACTCTGTAATATCTGTCAGGTTTAACTGGGGCTGGGGGTAAGGAGTCAAGGTTTAAACTGGATTCAGTGTACACATCATCCACAATATCTAAAACTGGCGGGATAGCAAGGGGTCTGTATTGAGGCAATAAAAGGAAGTCTCTGAGCCTTTTCTTGGATTCTGAGTAATCCTGGCCTTCCCAATGGAAATGTCCCCTCATGGTATGTAAGGTCTCCCCAAAGGAGTAATCCTCAGGCGGAGAGGCTGATGGAATTGATTCCTCAGCATCAGAATCCTCATAAGGGGGTAAAGAATATCCTAGGTCCGAGAACAGTCTGAGGAAATGGACACCTGGTTGGAAGATTCATAGTCTGCATCCTGTCTGGGCCTTTTATCAGGAGGGGGATGGGACCCCCTGATCAGGGTGATTAGGTCCTTGGCCATTTTTAGCATTTGTTTCTTGGGCATGGAAGCCTGTCCTGGAGAGAGTTGTGTCTGTTTCTTTGCTTTTAAGGGGAGCTTAGACTTAGTAGAGGGTTTAATGGTTAACTGGGTAGGTCTGAAAACACCCTCTGTAGCTGTGGATTGCTCAGCTACTTTGGTTCCCTCTGTAGGGTTAGGATCGGAAAGCTGAAAACCTAGTGTGTCTGAAGGCCCAGCCAGCTCCATGTGGGAGTCGGAGGCGGTCTGTGGTTCTGTAGAAGCAGTCGTCAGGGGCTGCGTAGGTGCCTCGCTGAAAACCGGAGAACTGGCGACTGGCCTAGAAGAGGCCTCGTCGTCAGTTTTGGGCCTCGGATGCCTGTCCTTGTCCTTGCGCTTTTTATGCATTGCGGTCGTCGGAAGTTCCGACAGCATGGTGTAATTGAATTTTCTGCCAAAATAATGTCGGGCAAAATCAAACCAACGTTTAATAGTGCGCTTGTTAAACCTAGCACAAAACCGACAACCAGTGACGTCGTGGTCAGGGCCTAGGTATGGAATACAATAGGAGTGGAAATCCTTATGAGGTATTTGCTTTCCACAAGAAATACAGTTATTAACTTTTACTGACATCGGTCTGAGGCAAGAAAAAGTTTCCCCAACAGGGTACTTAGCTTTTTTAGAAGACTTCGGTTCTGGATTCGGAATGAAAAATCTCAGGAGTCGGCCGACCGGCACTTGCGAACTGCTTCTGCTTCGGGCACCGCGCGGCAAGAAAGACTGAAGAAAATGGCGTCGGCTGCATCTTATATACCCCTGTCGCACTGACGTCAGGGAGGAAGCGACAGCAACCGATGCCGGACCAAGACTTTGGAACTCAGGCTGACTGGGGAACCGCCTGACGGCAGGATAACCCAAGTGTAATGACTTCAGCAGTGTAACACGATGAACATCCTTTTGTGATGAGGTGTGCCACATAGAAGGATTTCCTGACTACTGTGGCGATGTGATTATCAAAGGAGAGACTACTGTCTACCTGTGTCCCAAGGTCTTTTATCACACTTTCGGTGTTAAGTAGACTACCACCTATGTGGTAGCTCATGGGTACAGAGTTTTTACCAAAGGGGATGACAATGCACATTTTGGCATTGAGCTTGAGGCCATGGCTTTGACACCAGGCATCTGTCTCAGTGAGGCCCTTTTGTAGGATGTCCATATTGTTAGGAGTTTCAATTACGGCTCCTAGTTTGCAATCATCTGTGAACTTCGTTAGCCAAAGACCTTCTGTTAGCCTGTACTTCAGAAAAATAGACACCAAACAGGAGAAGACCCAGGACTGAACCCTGTGGTACTCCACTTGTCACTGGTCTGAAGTTGGATTTGGAGTCTGCTACTTTCACAGTGAGGGCTCTGTCAGTAAACTAGTTGGCAACCCATCTTGTGACACAGGGATTTATACCTAGTTTAGTGAATTTATCTATAAGTCCAGAGTGGGGGATGGTGTCAAAAGCCTTGGCGAGATCTAGACAGGCTGTGTGAACCACCTTACCCTCGTCTACGGCTTTGAAAACTGCTTCAAAGAAGTCAATAAGGTTTAGGAGACATGATCTGCCTTTTACAAACCTGAACTGGGTGGATCCAGAGTTTGGAGATTACCAATGTCTTTGTTTATAAGCTCCATGATGATATGTTCCATGGTCTTGCAGACCAGGCTCATTAGGCTATGGCTTCCCTTTGTGGAGTGGGATAACCGTTGCTGTGCACCATTCAGTGGGCACAAAGCCTGAGGTGAGGCTATGACTGAACGTGGTGCTTAGGTGGAGTGCTAGTTCATTCTGTAGTTCATGTAGAACGCAGCCTGGGATGTTGTCAGATCCCATGGATGCTGTGTTCTTGGCTTTGGAGAGTGTGTTTTTTACCTGTGCCGCTGTGATTACAGGAACTTTGCATTCTTCCATTATAGAGATGGGCCCTTTAGGGGGTGGGGGGGGGTAAAGTTAGCACTGAATCTATTTGCCAGGATGTTGGCAATATCAGTTGGTTCTGTATATTTAGTGCCATTGTGCTATAACTCAGAGCAGATCAGAGTGTTGCCACTGAGATTCTTGACATAGCTATAGAATGCTTTGTGGTTGTCTTTAGAATCAGTGGCAATTTTGTTTTCATAACTAGCCTTGGAGGATTTTATGAGGGATCTCAGCTTCTTACTGAGGCTGACCAGGGAGTTCTTCCAGTCATGGGAGTTTACTCTTTTCTGTAACAGTTTCTTTCTTCTGTTGTAGAGTTTGTTTATGGCAGGGGACCACCAGATTGGCTTCCTTTTTTTGGAGGATAGCATCTTGGTTCTGTTAGGGATAGCACGATCCATGCACTCGTGTAAGTGCTTATAAAGTACATTTGTGTAAGATTCAGCAGTCGTACCTCTATTGTCCGTCTGCATGGGTGTTGTGAAGTTTGCCACTTCTGTCTTAAGAAGTGTGAAGTTGGCTTTGGAGAAATTTTTTACGGTGGTTTCCCTAATGGGGGGTGGGGGCGGGATGTGGATATCTAGGCTGATTAGCTTGTGGTCGGAGCTGACCAATGAGAAATTGACCAATCTATGTGTGAGAAAGAATTTAGAAGAATTACTAATGACAAATTTAAAGACAATCTTACAGAAAAAGAACACCAGGCTTTAAATGCATTAAGTAAAAACAACAAAATTAGAACAATGAGAGCAGATAAGGGTGGAAAAACTGTCATTATGAACACATCAGATTATGAAAGAGCTATAGAAGACATGTTGAATGACAACACTGTTTATCAGCGTGTCAGTAGTGGAGAGATAAACAAGAGTTACAATAAATTAGATGCAACACTTTTTGACATGTTTAGCCAAGGAGAATTAGATAATGAGAACTATACATTTGTACGAGTAGAACATCCAAAGATAGCTACACTTTTCGGCATTCGCAAAATTCAAATAGATTGTAAAAATCCAGCATTTAGACCGATCATTTTGGTTAAAAATTCAAAAACTGAAAATATTTCAGTTTGGTTAGATTACATTTTAAATCCTGTAGTTCAGAAATCTAGATATTATCTTAGAGATTCTTGCCATCTGTTAGAAATTTAGAGAAATTACAAAATAGAAGAAGAAGAAATTTATTTTGGAACTTTACATGTCAAGTCCCTATACACTTCAAATGAACAAGAAGCAGGTACTGAATACCTTAGAGAATATCTAACTAATTATACTGATTTTACAGGAGAAAAAATAAATAACAGTATGCAATATGATGGAATTGGTGTTAGCAAACAATTTTTTTAAGTTCAATAAAGTTTTTTACAAACAGACATCTGGTGTAGCCATGGGGGCAAGGGTGGCGCCAGCCTTTGCAAATTTGGTTATGGAAATTGGGAATGCAAGTTTCTTCAACAACATTCAAGTTTTGACAAAGTACAAATTTACTATAGGTTTAGAAATTATTTGTTTTTCATTTGGAAAGGAAGTTATGAGGAATTTACAAGTTTGGTGCAAGATTTAAATTCTACAACAGATTTTCTAGAATTTAAAATCAGTGGTTTTGGTGATTCCATAAACTACTTGGATTTACATGTTTACATTGACAAAGAGAAAAATAAATTTGTAAAATATATAGGAAGCCAGTGTTTGCAAACCAATACTTACATAAAGACAGTTTACATCCACAACACATGAAGAGGGGGTTATAAAGGGACAGATCATACGTTTAAGCAGACTTACATCTGACGATGACACATTTAGGGAAGAAGTCCAGTTCCTAAGAGGTCTTTTTGTTTCCAGAGGTTATGATATAAATTGGATAAAAAAGATAGAAAAGGAAGTTTTGTCCTTAAGAAGTGGGGTGGCATCACCTATTTTACACTCCAGAGATATTTTAATAGGTCCAACGAAATGCATTATGTCCAAAGACATTGTGGAAGTAACACAAAGTACTAAAAAGGACTATACAATTGCATTTCCACTTCCAATAGTAAAGGAAATGTGGTACATCAAAAGTATTACTGAAAACAACTGGAAAATAATTTTAGGAAACAAAGAACTATTGGCCAGACTGGGATTAACACCGAGATTCACATATAAGAAAATTGTCAATATTAAATCAATGCTAGAATCAGAAAATAAATTTACTACTAGTTCAGTTATGTTGAGAAGTAACAAAAAGGGCACTTTTGCATGTCACAATTGCAAACAGTGTAGGTTTGTAACAAATTCTTCATTTGTGACACTTATTCTAACATTACTTTTTTGGGCAAAGGACTATTACAATTGTAATAGTGAACATGTGGTTTATATAGCAACATGTTTGTCCCGTGAAAGTTATTATATAGGAAAAACGATAAGAAATTTAAAACGAAGAATTTATGAGCACAATTTAGCAATTAAAACGAAAGATAAAACCAATTCTTTAGCTAGACATGCAATAACATGTACAGATTTCAAAAAGTTTGAATTCTTTGTGCTAGAAAAATTAGAAAACGTGCCCTTAAATGGAGATATTAATAGTATATTAGAGTGCAAAGAAGCATTTTGGCAGCTATACCTAGGTGCAGATAGTGCACCTGGTTTAAACGAGACTATTAATTTGAAATGTTTTTTAAAATACAAACACTAACACAGTTGGATATTAGATAAAAAAGTATTTTATGTATGTATATTTTACATTAACATTTTGTTTTAGTAAATATTCATTTTAATTACATTAGTAAATTTGTATATACGTTTTGTATTTGAACAGTATGTTATGTTATTTCCTGTAATTAATTGTTAATTAGATATAAAAGGAAGTTTGGGTAGGGCATATTTATTTCTGAAGAAGTTCACAAATTAAATGTGAATGAAAACGCTAAGTGATTGTCCAGTGGTGGTCATTTGAGTTGAACAGGACTGGTTTTTCTCTGTTTTGTGGTTCGTGTGGAATTCAACGTGAAGGATTTCCTGACTACTGTGGCGATGAGATTATCAAAGGAGAGACTACTGTCCACCTGTGTCCCAAGGTCTTTTATCACACTTTCAGTATTAAGTAGACTACCACCTATGTGGTAGCTCATGGGTACAGAATTTTTACCAAAGGGGATGACAATGCACATTTTGGCATTAAGCTTGAGGCCATGGCTTTGACACCAGGCATCTGTCTCAGTGAGGCCCTTTTGTAGGATGTCCACATCGTTAGGAGTTTCAATTACGGCTCCTAGCTTGCAGACATCTGCGAACTTCGTTAGCCAAAGACCTTCTGTGTTAGCCTGTACTTCAGAAAAAAAGACACCACACAGGAGAGGACCCAAGACTGAACCCTGTGGTACTCCACTTGTCACTGGTCTGAAGTCGGATTTGGAGTCTGCTACTTTCACAGTGTGGGTTCTGTCAGTAAGCCAGTTGGCGACCCATCTTGTGACACAGGGATTTATACCTAGTTTAGTGAGTTTATCTATAACTCCAGAGTGGGGGATGGTGTCAAAAGCCTTGGCAAGATCCAGACAGGCTGTGTGAACCACCTTACCCTCGTCTACGGCTTTGGTAACTGCTTCAAAGAAGTCAATAAGGTTTAGGAGACATGATCTGCCCTTTACAAACCTGAACTGGGTGGGATCCAGAGTTTGGAGATTACCAATGTCTTTGTTTATAAGCAACATGATGATATGTTCCATGGTCTTGCAGACCAGGCTCATTAGGCTAATGGGGGCAGGAGTTCCCGGGGTCCGTGGTGGCTCCCCCTTTGTGGAGTGGGATAATCGTCGCTGTGCACCATTCAGTGGGCACAAAGCCTGAGGCTATGACTGAACGTGGTGCTTAGGTGGAGTGCTAGTTCATTCTGTAGTTCATGTAGAACGCAGTCTGGGATGTTGTCAGATCCCATGGATGCTGTTTTTTCTTGCCTTTGGAGAGTGTGGTTTTTACCTGTGCAGCTGTGATTACAGGAACTTTGCATTCTTCCATTATAGAGATGGGCCCTTTAGGGGGTGGGGGGGTAAAGTTAGCACTGAACCTATCTGCCAGGATGTTGGCAATATCAGTTGGTTCTGTATATTTAGTGCCATTGTGCTGTAACTCGGAGCAGATCCGAGTGTTGCCATTGAGATTCTTGACATAGCTATATAATGCTTTGTGGTTGTCTTTAGAATCAGTGGTGATTTTGTTTTCATAACTAGCCTTGGAGGATTTTATGAGGGATCTCAGCTTCTTACTGAGACTGACCAGGGAGTTCTTCCAGTCATGGGATTTTACTCTTTTCTGTAACAGTTTCTTTCTTCTGTTGTAGAGTTTGTTTATGGCAGGGGACCACAAGATTGGCTTCCTTTTTTTGGAGGATAGCATCTTGGTTCTGTTAGGGATAGCATGATCCATGCACTCGTGTAAGTGCTTATAAAGTACATTTGTGTAGGATTCAGCAGTCGTACCTCTATTGTCCATCTGCATGGGTGTCGTGAAGTTTGCCACTTTTGTCTTAAGAAGTGTGAAGTTGGCTTTGGAGAAATTTTTTTACGGTGGTTTCCCTAATGGGGGGTGGGGGCGGGATGTGGATGTCTAGGCTGATTAGCTTGTGGTTGGAGCTGACCAACGAGATATTGACCTCTGGTGTGGAACACTGGTCACCCATGTTGGTAATGACCAGGTCTAGGATATTGCTGCCCCTGGTGGGGGGTGTGGATAAGTTGATCCAAGGCGTTGGAATTTATGAATTCCACAAAACATTGAGCAAAAGGGTTGGTACACGAGTAGTTTTCCCAGTTAATGGTGGGGCAGTTGAAATCGCCCATTATTAGGGTGTTGGGTTGTACCCTAATATTTTCCAGTGTATCAAGAAATGAGGAGTGGAATTCCTGGGGCATGGTGGGGGATCTGTAGCAAGTTACAATTTGGATTGCAGTCTTGCCCAGAGTTAGTTGCACTTGGATAATCTCGGATGCATTATGCTTTACAACTAGCCTGGAGGTGTGAATATCCTTAATGAATATGGACACGCCTCCACTTTTAGTGTTTCGGTCCAGGTTAGGTGGCCGAAAGGTATAGCCTGGTAATGCAGGGGTGCTCTCTGGAGCCTTGAACCAGGTCTCTGTCACTGCACAGATGTCGATGTTCATTTTAAGGAGTGCCTCGAGTGAAGGCATTTTGAGGTTTAGACTTCTAGCATTGAGTAGCATTACCCTCAGATTTTGCTTGCTTGTACCTGTTACGGTGGTGAAGTTGTCATTTGAACCTTGCCTAAAAAAGGCACTACAGGGGTGGCAAGAGCCTTAGCCAGTATCTGGAATCCCAAGGGTGACAGGTGCAGGCCATCTCTGGCAAAGCATCATGGACTGTCGATCATGTCATCCCAGGCAGACAGATACTGGATCCCCTTAGAATGACACCAGAAGCTTAGCCAATTGTTGAAGTCAATCATTTTGTCCTTGTACTGTGGTATCATTCTAGGTGATTGTAGGAAGCTACTCAGGGCTAGGGTCATACCTGCCTGGGCTACAAGATCGGAGAGCTCCTCCATGTCTCTTTTCATGTAGCCCAGGGAGGTACATCTCAGGTCATTCACACCAACATGGACAATGACAGAGTCATATTTGTACTTGTTGTGGAGTGACCTGAGCGCGTGCGTTATGTGGCGGATCCTGGCACCCGACAGGCAGCTGACAGTAACTTTCTCCTTGTTTAGCCTGGTGAGTGGAACATCAGTGTACATGACTATAGTCACCTATGACTAGAGTGTTGGGTACGTTGTTATGCCTTATGGGCTGTGGTTGAGTGGCACACTGAGTTTGTGGGCTATGTGTCATTTGGGTTGTGTTGGGGGGTGGAGGTTGCATACGTTTCTGCTTTGATGATCTCTGTTGCTTGGGCAGATTTTTATTGAGAGCCTCCGTGAATGTGGGTGTGTGTTTTGTGTTGCTATGTGTGTGTTTTGGAGGTTTTGAGGGACTATGTGATCAGTATGGTGTTTTGCAAGTGTTTACCTTCTCCTCTTGACTGTCTAGTCCAGTCTTAGGTGAAGAGAGCTTTGCTTCCAGTTTGGCTATACAAGTGCATCTCTTACAGGTTGTAGTGTTGGGTGGTAGAAGGAGAGGGTTGTCGGTGTACATGAGGCAATTTCTGCATTTGCCCCAAGATGCCCAGATTCATCAGGTAGACAGGAGAAAACACCAGGAGCTGACCCTTAGACATGCCTGGATAGGTGCTTATTTATTAAGTACTAAAAACTGTTTTCCTCTAGACAAGTGAGGAAAGTTGAGTGCTGTAGTAATTTGTAGCTTATTTGGTGCTTACAACGAGTTCTGAACAAGTGCTGAGCTCAAAGAAACAGATTTGAGTGCTAAACTAAAAAAACTGCAGTGTCACCATCCAGAATTTTGTCTTTTTGACAGACTTGTTGAGTCTGTTGAGGTCCAAAATGGGCCCCCAGTCCCCTGTTTTCTTTGGTACTAAAAAGAACCTTGAGTAAGTTCCGGATCCAATTTGGTCTGTGGGGACTTCTTGGATGACTCTTTTTCTTAGCAACTTTTGAACTTCTAGAGTTGCTTGTTCCCTCAGAATGGGTGGCACATCTGGGATGGATTTATGTTTTTGGGGAATAGGTGGCATGGAGAAAGGAATACTATATCCCCTGGATATTATCGACTGCACCCATGTGTCTTCTGTGATATCTAGCCAGGCTTCTGAGTACAGTGACGATCTTCCCCCGACTGCCTCCAGAGGTGAACAGGGGGGCCCCCCCTTTCAGTAGGGCTGGAAGGGCCTCCCAGAGAATGTATCTCTGTTGCCCTGACTCTGTGGAGCCCCTCTTCTGCGAGGGTGGCATCTCCCATTATTATTCCCCCCTCTGCCCCGGGGGTGGAAATTCACGTGTGTCAGGTGAAGATTTCTGGAACCACATTTTTCCGCTCTTTTGACCTTTAGGGTAAGGTCAAGAGGGGTGCGGAAAAGCATACTCCCACGGCAGAGAGAGTCTTGCCATCCTGCTCGCACCTAGTTAGAGTCTCTTTTACCTTAGGCCCGAACAATGACTAGTCATCAAAGTTGGTAAAGGAGGACTCGAAAGGCTCTGCAAATTGACAAAGGAGCATCCAGGAATGCCACCGTAAGGTGACTCCTGTGCCTGCAGCCCTGCTCGCTAAATCGGCTGCATAGGAGGTAAGCCTGACAGAGGAGTTAACTACCGAAGATAAGGTCACAAGCTGAGAAGCAGTCTTATTTGCAGCTCCCGTAGCTGTGGGATCCTGAGGGTATCTCAGCTCTTTCAGGAGATCCCTCTGAAGATGGGTGAAATGGGACAGATAATTCAGTGACATGAGAGTAAAGGCCACTGAAGAAAAGACACGCTTCCCATATCTGTGCATCATATGGGACTCTCTATTCGGCAGATGGACAGATGTAGAAGTCTCTGCTAATTCCTTCTTAGTGGTCACCGCCACCACCATAGCATCAACTGGCACACGCGGATTTGTCATCTGGGGCCGTTATGAATTTATTGGGCCTCCGTGTAACTGGTTCCATCAATTCTGGAGAACTCCACGCCTTTCAACTTACTACCACCCTAGCAGTGGGTCGAAGGGCAAAGACACCCAAGAGGTGGAGGGTCAGGAACCAAATGCATCCAGGTACATGGACTCGTCCTTAGAAGGAGGAATGGACTTCCAGCCACCCCTCTGCTTGAAGACTTCCAGAATGTCCGAGAATGAGACATCCTCAGAGGGTGACTGTGGGGACCCTTCTGAGTCCTCCAACTCCACGTCCGATGTTAAAGACTCAAGGGAGTCCACATGCTTCCTCTTACATGTCCTCTTCCGAGGGATCTCCTCAGGGGGATGCTCTGGGGAGGTTTTGAAAGAGTGGGGTCGCTCAACGGGGTGTCCTGGGGCACTGGTTCCCTGTGTTTAGAATGGAGGGATGGTGAGAGGGAAGACACTGGCTCCATAGGGGACGGAGTAGCTGAAGCCGAGGGAGGAGCTGTCTGAGAGGACAGCACACTCCTCATCACCTCGAAGGCACTACACTCCCGGCCCGAGAGTGTCCCTGCCCCAGAAGAGTCGAGAGACCGCTCCTGCACCGAGGGTGATGGCTCCGAGGCTGATGTGGGAGCTGAGCTCACCTGCGCTGAAGCTCCAAGAGGGGCAGTGGGGTTGGACAAGGGTCCGATGCCGCTCCCCCCCTCGGAGCCGACGAGGGAGTGTCGGCTCCCAGAACTCTTGATAGAAGGAGGTATCGAGGAGATCGGAGCGGATGTCGGAACTGAGAGACCAGAGGTTTTCGGAACCAACAGTTGCACCACAATGACTTTCATGCATTCCGGCTCCGAGCTCAGGTGAGTCGAAGGAGGAATAGACAATCCAGGAGGTAGAGAAATCGGCTCCACATCCATACGGGCTGGGCTCAATAATATGTTGGAGAGAGCTGGTATCTTGAGAAGCCCCTTCACCACCCTCTCCACATCATCGTCCGAAAGACTCCTGGACAATCGAGAGGAGTGGGTGGACGATTGGTGACTGCCCGCCATAGACTGTAGAAGTGGTGACTGTGGAGCGGACTGCATTGGTTCCAAGGAAGGAGATCTAGTCATTTTATGACAACTAGACAGTTCCGAGGACACTGTTGGAACCAGGAGATAAGGTCTGGTCGAACCAGAGAGGTTTTGGATCCGACGAACTGGTAGATTTTTCTATGTGTCTCGACGGCTCCGAGGGTGGAACCGACAGAGGTGCCGGTTTGGGGGATTTCCCTGGTTTACTAGCCTGATTCCCTTCCACTGGAGTGTCAAAAGGACCTTTCCGTAAACCTCGCAGAATAAGCTTGCTTTTGTGCTCCTGCAGGACTCTGGCACTGAAAGCATGACAAACAGAACACGAGTCCTGCAGGTGCACGGCTCCCAGACAATAAACACAACTTGTATGTCCATCAGTCAGGGACATTTTATGGGAGCATGAGTCACATATTTTGAATCCAGAAGGTTTGGATTCTTTGGGCGCTTCTTTGGACATTAGCACAACAATAATAAGCACAATACAGTAACGTACAATACATTGAAGTTATAGATATCAGGAACAGGAAATCTACAACTCTACAATAACCACTAAGAAACTATAACTTTTTTTTTTTAACAGCAAAACAGAAGGTAACGGAAGGGGAGAACCTCTAAGTTAAACTACAACTCCACCGACCGAGGAGAGCCTCTAACTTAAATAGCTACTCCTTATCAGAAAGGGAGAAGGAGGGAATAAGGAGAAGCTAAGAGCAAGGGGGAATCCTCTACGAAAAAATGGATCTGAAAGGGGCAATAGGCCTGGAGAAAAAGTGATGGCCTAAATGCTAAACAAACACTACTAATCTACAGAAAGAATTCCCTGTGCTTAGAATGGAGGGATGGTGAGAGGGAAGACACTGGCTCCATAGGGGACGGAGTAGCTGAAGCCGAGGGAGGAGCTGTCTGAGAGGACAGCAGGACAGCACACTCCTCATCACCTCGAAGGCACTACACTCCCGGCCCGAGAGTGTCCCTGCCCCAGAAGAGTCGAGAGACCGCTCCTGCACCGAGGGTGATGGCTCCGAGGCTGATGTGGGAGCTGAGCTCACCTGCGCTGAAGCTCCAAGAGGGGCAGTGGGGTTGGACAAGGGTCCGATGCCGCTCCCCCCCCTCGGAGCCGACGAGGGAGTGTCGGCTCCCAGAACTCTTGATAGAAGGAGGTATCGAGGAGATCGGAGCGGATGTCGGAACTGAGAGACCAGAGGTTTTCGGAACCAACGGTTGCACCACAATGACTTTCATGCATTCCGGCTCCGAGCTCAGGTGAGTCGAAGGAGGAATAGACAATCCAGGAGGTAGAGAAATCGGCTCCACATCCATACGGGCTGGGCTCAATAATATGTTGGAGAGAGCTGGTATCTTGAGAAGCCCCTTCACCACCCTCTCCACATCATCGTCCGAAAGACTCCTGGACAATCGAGAGGAGTGGGTGGACGATTGGTGACTGCCCGCCATAGACTGTAGAAGTGGTGACTGTGGAGCGGACTGCATTGGTTCCAAGGAAGGAGATCTAGTCATTTTATGACAACTAGACAGTTCCGAGGACACTGTTGGAACCAGGAGATAAGGTCTGGTCGAACCAGAGAGGTTTTGGATCCGACGAACTGGTAGATTTTTCTATGTGTCTCGACGGCTCCGAGGGTGGAACCGACAGAGGTGCCGGTTTGGGGGATTTCCCTGGTTTACTAGCCTGATTCCCTTCCACTGGAGTGTCAAAAGGACCTTTCCGTAAACCTCGCAGAATAAGCTTGCTTTTGTGCTCCTGCAGGACTCTGGCACTGAAAGCATGACAAACAGAACACGAGTCCTGCAGGTGCACGGCTCCCAGACAATAAACACAACTTGTATGTCCATCAGTCAGGGACATTTTATGGGAGCATGAGTCACATATTTTGAATCCAGAAGGTTTGGATTCTTTGGGCGCTTCTTTGGACATTATCACAACAATAATAAGCACAATACAGTAACGTACAATACATTGAAGTTATAGATATCAGGAACAGGAAATCTACAACTCTACAATAACCACTAAGAAACTATAACTTTTTTTTTTTAACAGCAAAACAGAAGGTAACGGAAGGGGAGAACCTCTAAGTTAAACTACAACTCCACCGACCGAGGAGAGCCTCTAACTTAAATAGCTACTCCTTATCAGAAAGGGAGAAGGAGGGAATAAGGAGAAGCTAAGAGCAAGGGGGAATCCTCTACGAAAAAATGGATCTGAAAGGGGCAATAGGCCTGGAGAAAAAGTGATGGCCTAAATGCTAAACAAACACTACTAATCTACAGAAAGAATCCTGAAGAAATATCAAGATTTAAATACAGAATATAATAATAAAATTCAAAAACTTAGCCTGAGCCAGTATCCAGCAATCTCGAAGCTTCAAGCGGCAAAGGAGATCTGGGTAACTAGCACTAGGCATGATGGGATAGGGTCTAACCTCGAGCCAGTGGAAGCTCTCGAGCTTTAGAATATGGCTGAGTCGGTGCCGAGGGTTGGCTCCAAACCCAACCAATAAGACGGAAGGCGAGATAGGGGCAACATAACATCACTGTTTATGCCCATGCACCAATCCAGACTAGAGACCCCTTCTCTACCCCCCCAGCCACTCAGACACCCTGCATGGTTCATTTCAATCCTCATCAGCTGGCACTGGCATTCCTTTTTAACTGCCTTTAATACCTCACTTCATCTCAATACTAAGACAGCTACCTACCATCTATTCCACCTATACAACTTATCTGTTTCCTCTCACACTCTTAATCTTCCTCTCTCACTCAATCTTCCCCTATTTCCTCCTAGATTTCTGCACCCACCTCATCCACATCTCACCAAACATTGCTTTATATCTCTCTCTGTTTATGGGCATTTTATGTTTAACAAGCTTATTACTATATTATTACTGTGTTTGTTACTATCTATACTAATTTTTAATAAGTGCCATCCAATATATATCCAATGCACCTCTGCATATATAATTGTATATTCCATGTATATCCCATCGTCTCTCATGTAACTGTGTTATTCATATTTTATGTACTGGCTTTTGCTGACATTGTCACTTGCATTTATATTAACACTGTTGGAAACTCCTGGGTTCTGGCTAGTGTGATTCTCAAACAATCTGGAAATATATCGCTGATTGATAAGTATATTTATTGGCATTTTAACCTTTCAGAGTTCTGCATTGTCTTAATTTTGCCTGACTGAATTGTTTTACATATTTTCTGGCATTGTTTTCTGTTCTCATCTGTCCTGAAACTGCTTACCCCCTATTTCCTTTCTTTTTTTTTTTTTTAAACAATTTTATTAGACGTGCTGTTGAAAATACAATCAACATATAAAGAATGAACCATTTTAAATGATGTGAAAAAATGATCATATACAAAATTAAACAAATTTTAACTACATAGAAAACTGTTCACCATAAATCTTAAATAACTTAACCCCTATTTCTGAGGTGGAATTTATAAAACTGGCCTAACAGCTTCTGTGTTATCTGATTGCTTCAAGGCTTGCTGATTTAAAAATAGTTTCTGTTTGTAAATTCTTGCATTCACTGTTGGAAACTCCTGGGTTCTGGCTAGTGTGATTCTCAAACAATCTGGAAATATATCGCTGATTGATAAGTACATTTCTTGCCATTTTAACCTTTCAGAGTTCTGTATTGTCTTAATTTTACCTGACTGAATTGTTTTATATATTTTCTGGCATTGTTTTCTGTTCTCATCTGTCCTGAAACTGTTCCCCCCACCTTATTTGTGTGGTGTTGTTATAGCTGGTGGCTTTGCAGTTGCCCGCCTCTACTCTAAATTTGATCTGGGACACCCCTCCCAGTCTGGTGTTCACTCTACTTAATAGAGAGAGGACATTTGAGAAGGCCAACCCACTTAGGTTCTTAACCTCTGCTCCTCCTTCCTCTCTCCTTGCACTTCACTACAAAAAAGAATTGCACTTTATTTTGCTTTTGCCTCTTCTTAAAAGTACTCAATTGTATTTATTCTGCTGCATTTATTACTGCTTGGTAGTAGCCTGATTAAATTGTAAGTGTTATTCTAAGCCTTTTGGTTTAAGCACTTGGGCTTCAGACCAGTTGTTTTACACTGAGAAGGTTTGTGGTCTGCACTGTTGTGGAAGGACAGGTAGCTTACATCCTTCTAAATTGGGAATTGCTGATTGAAGGTTCAGTGTCTGTTATCCTAAAAGTGTATTAGTTCTGGTTTAAGCACTTGGGCTTCAGGTCAGTTATTTTACATTAAGAAGGTTTGTGGTCTGCACTCTTGTGGGAAGAGAGGTTAGATTCTGCCCTTCTGAGCTGGGAATTTCTGGTTAAAGGATTATTGTGGCTGCTTATTTGAACTGTTTCTTTATGAGATTGCTGCACACTGTTTGCTGTGGCACAGACTAGATTCAGGCATGCTGAATCTAGGTTTGTTTGTATAACTTGAGCACTAATCTAGGCCATCTTTTTTTGGAGAAGGTTCCCCTGCACCCTAGTGACAGGAGTGTGCAGCTAGAACTTGTCGATTGAAGACTGCTGGAACAGGGCTCAGTTTTGAGCTTTTTTACTGGTTAATTGGGTAATTTGTTTAAATCAGTTTGCTCGCTTTCTACTGTTATATATATATAAAAATTGCACTTTATTCCTCTGCTTTTACTGTATTTGTGTTTCTTCCTACTTTATTGCATTTACTCTGCTGCATTTATTACTGCTTATTAGTAGCCTAATTACATTGTAACTGTTATTCTAAGCTTTTGGTTGAAGCACTTGGGCTTCAGAACAGTTGTTTTACATTAAGAAGGTTTGTGGTCTGCACTGTTGTGGCAGGACAGGTAGTTTACATCCTTTAAGTTGGGAGTTGCTGATTGAAGGCTTAATGTCTGTTATTCTAAGAGTGTATTAGTTCTGGTTTAAGCAGTTAGACTTTGGGGACAGTTATTTTACATTAAGAATATGTGGTCTGCACTCTTGTGGGAGGAGGGGGTATATTCTACCCTTCTGAGCTGGAAGTTTCTGCTTAAAGGCTTATTGTGCCTGCTTATTTGAACTGTTTCTTTCTGAAATTGGTACGCCTTGTTTGCTGTAGCATAGACTAAATTCAGACCTGCTGAATCTAGCTTTATTTGTATATCTTGAGCACTGATCCAGACCATCTTTTTTTGGAGAAGGTCCCCCTGCACCCTAGTGGCAGGAGTGTGCAGTTAGAACTTGTCTGATCGAAGACTACAGGAACGGGGCTCAGTTTTTAGCTTTTTATTGGTTAATCTGTTTAAATCAGTTTGCTCATTTGCTACTGTTATATATAAAAAAATACACTTTATGCATCACCACTACTCCTAGCGCCATAAAGTCTGCTCTTCAAATTTTACCTTAGAACTAGCCAGTTTTTTTGTTTTAGCACTCAAATCTGTTTCATTGAGCTCAGAACTTGTTCAGAACTCGTTGTAAACACTAAATAAGCTACAAATTACTACAGTACTCAACTTTCCTCACTTGTCTAGAGGAAAACAGTTTTTAGTACTTAATAAATAACCGGTGTTTTCTCCTGTCTACCTGATGAATTTGGGCATCTTGGGACAATGCAGCAATTGCCTCGTACACAGACAACCCTCTCCTCCTAACACCCAACACTACAACCTATGAGAGATGCACTTATACAGCCAAACTGGAAGCAAAGCTCTAGTCACCCAAGAGTGGACTAAACAGTCAAGAGGAGAAGGTAAACACTTGCACCACACCACACTCATCACATAGTCCCTCAAAACCTACACCACCAAAACACACACACAGCAACACAAAACACACACCTACATTCGCGAAGGCTCTCAATAAAAATCTGCTCAAGCAACAGAGACCTCCAAAGCAGAAACGCATACAACCTCCACCCCCCAACACAACCCAAATGACACATAGCCCACAAACTCAGTGTGTCACTTAACCACAGCCCATAAGGTATAACAATGCACCCAACACTAGTCATAGGTAACTCTATAGTCAAGCACACTGATGTTTTACTCACCAGGCTAAACAAGAAGAAAGTTACTGTCAGCTGTCTGTCGGGTGCCAGGATCCGCCACATAACGTACGCACTCAGGTCACTCCACAACAAGTACAAATATGACTCTGTCATTGTCCATGTTGGTGTGAATGACCTGAGACGCACCTCCCTGGACTACATGAAAAGAGACATGAAGGACCTCTCCGGTCTTGTAGCCTTGGCAGGTATGACCCTAGCCCTGAGAAGCATCCTGCCATCACCAAGAATGATACCACAGTACAAGGACAAAACTATTGACTTCAACAACTGGCTAAGCTTCTGGTGTCATTCTAAGGGGTTCCAGTATCTGTCTGCCTGGGATTACATGACTGACAGACCACGATGCTTTGCCAGAGATGGCTTGCATCTGTTACCCTTGGGATTCCGGATACTGGCTAAGGCTCTTGCTACCCCTATAGTGCCTTTTTAGGCAAGTTTCAAATGACAAATTCACCACCGTAACAGGTACAAGCAAGCAAAATCTGAGGGTAATGCTACTCAATGCTAGAAGTCTAAACCTCAAAATGCATTCACTTGAGGCACTCCTTAAAATGGAGAGCACTGACATCTGTGCAGTGACAGAGACCTGGATCAAGGCTCCAGAGAGCACCCCTGCATTACCAGGCTATAATTCATACCACACCTTTCGACCAACTAACCTGGACCGAAACACTAAAGGTGGAGGTATGTCTATATTCATAAAGGATATCCACACCTCCAGGCTAGTTGTTCAGCATAATGCATCCAAGATTATCCAAGTCCAACTAACTCTGGGCAAGACCGCAAGACCAATACAGTTACGACTGCTGAATCCTACACAAATGCACTCTATAAGCACTTACACGAGTGCATGGATTGTGCTATCCCTAACAGAACCAAGATGCTAGCCTCCAAAAAAAGGAAGCCAATCTGGTGGCCCCCTGCCATAAACAAACTCTACAAGTGAAGAAAGAAACTGTTGCAAAAAAGAGTAAAATCACATGACTGGAAGAACTCCCTGGTCAGCCTCAGTAAGAAGCTGAGATCCCTTATAAAATCCTCCAAAGCTAGTTATGAAAACAAAATTGTCACTGATTCTAAAGACAACCACAAAGCACTCTATAGCTATGTCAAGAATCTCAATGGCAACACTCAGATCTGCTCTGAGTTACAGCACAATGGCACTAAATATATAGAACCAACTGATATTGCCAACATCCTGGCAGATAGGTTCAGTGTTAACTTTATCCTCCCCTCACCCCCTAAAGGGCCCATCTCGATACCAGAAGAATGCAAAGTTCCTGTAATCACAGCTGCACAGGTAAAAACCACACTCTCCAAAGCCAAGAACACAGCATCCATGGGACCTGACAACATCCCAGGCTGCGTTCTACATGAACTACAGAATGAACTGGCATCCCACCTAAGCACCATGTTCAGTCATAGCCTCACCTCAGGCTTTGTACCCACTTAATGGTGCACAGCAACGGTTATCCCACTCCACAGCCACCACGGACCTCGGGAACCCCTGCCCCATTAGCCAAACCAGCATGGTCTGCAAGGCCATGGAACTTATAAACAAAACATTGGTAATCTCCAAACTCTGGACCCCACCCAGTTCAGGTTTGTAAAAGGCAGATCATGTCTCCTAAACCTGATTGATTTCTTTGAAGAAGTCACCAAAGCCACAGATGAGGGTAAGGTGGTTCACACATCCTATCTAGATCTCGTCAAGGCATTTGACACCATCCCCCACTCTGGAATTATAGATAAACTCACTAAACTAGGTATAAATCCCTGTGCCACAAGGTGGGTTTCCAACTGGCTCACTGACAGAACCCATACTGTGAAAGTAGCAGACTTCAAATCTGACTTCAGACCAATGACAAGTGGAGTACCACAGGGTTCAGTCCTGGGTCCTCTCCTGTTTGGTATCTAATTTTCTGAAGTACAGGCTAACACAGAAGGTCTTTGGCTAACGAAGTTTGCAGATGACTGTAAACTAGGAGCCATAACTGAAACGCCTAACGATGTGGACATCCTGCAAAAAGGCCTCACTGAGACAGATGTCTAGTGTCAAAGCCATGGCCTCAAGCTTAATGCCAAAATGTGCATTGTCATCCCCTTTAGTAAAATCTCTGTACCCATGAGCTACCACATAGGTGGTAGCCTACTTAACATCGAAAGTGTGATAAGAGACCTTGGGACACAGGTAGACAGTAGTCTCTCCTTTGATAATCACACTGCCACAGTAGTCAGGAACTCCTTCTACATGGCACCCCTCATCACAAAAGGTTTCTCATCCAGGGAAAAAAAGAGGCCATTGTTCCCCTCTACTCGTCACTCATTAGACCCATTATAGAGTACAATGCCCCTTTTGGTATGTACCTCATAAGATATTTACAACAATTGGAAAGGCCGCAGAAATACCTCACAAAGAGGATTACTGCCTCAAACAGATGCCCTATGCAGACCATCTCAAAAAAATTCAACTTTACTCCATCACATATCACCTAATCAGAGGCGATGTCTGCCTAACATACAAAGCTATGTCAAACCGAGAGCTGTTGGACATGCTCCACTTAAAGAAATCCCAATCTCTCTGAGCTACACGCTCTAGGGACCTAAACCTTGTCACCACAATAGACAGAACATGCTGGAGGGATAGATTCTTGTCCCAGAGACTTCCCATACTCTGGAACAAACTACCTATCTATATCAAACAAAGCTTCTCATTAGCATTCTTCAAGAAAAATCTTGATGATTGGATGGGAAATAGGAAATTCACCCCAGGGATCACCTCTGTGGCTCTGCTCGACAGGGGCACAGGAAAATCATTTTCTTGGGTGGCGAAAGCCAGGGTACCTTTTTGGCTAGGCTTGTATAGGCCCTAGGGCCGATAGCCTAGTAGCTACCTATGAACATTTTTCTTATTAACTCTGTACTTACTGTATCTTTGTGTGGAGCTTTTCTCCCCAGGCCTCTGCTGAAAAAGGACCTGCGTCCAGTCAGATTTTCCTGGTAAATAAATATTTATAACATAGTTAAACTCTTTGTAATGAAATTTGTATAACTTGCTTCATAATTATCAGAATTTTCACCATGCCCATAGTTTTCAAAAAATTACTATAACAATTTGAGACAATGACTTAAAGCTTAACCGTCTGACACAGCTCTAAAGAGATAACATTTTTAACTGCTGTACAACATTCTAATATTCAACACTTATTTAAAAAGTGGCTGATGTTTACACAAACATGCCTTATCACTATGTAATACATGCAAAGGACCATTAATGTTTTAGTTGTTGCACCTTATTTTCTACCTGACTGAATTTTATACCTTGCTAGGGCTGTTTGTATGCGGGTCTATATTATATAGACGAAAAATCAATATGTCGAACTCTCACATGAGCGTAAATGCAGAAATTTGAAATTGCTATTGTGGGGGGCTGTACCCCCCACAGCCCCTGCTAAATATATATTCCATCTCCGAGATTGCACTACAGTGAGGAAAGAACAAATATTCCGATCCTCATTGTACTGCAATCCAAAAAAAAAAATAAACATCGACTTTCTGCAATTACGCTCATGTGAGCGTTCTGACATTTTGATTTTTTGTCAATATAAAGTAGAGCCTTTGTATGGTAGGTAAAAGCATAAAAAATAAATTTACCAATTGCAAGCAAAACGAAAAGTTAGAATACGTAGCTCTTACTTTGCAATTTTTTTATTATGTGACAAATATGCCATGTTTCAGCTCCTTTAATGAATTAGAGCCTAGAACTTCATACAGCCATGCATTCTTTACCTTTCAAGATTTTGCCATATTTATTTTAACCATTTAAGTGAAATTACTGAATTGAACAATTATTATTTCAAAGTCCACATGCCTTTATATAATAAAGCCACCCTAAGATTTACCAAAATGAAAGCAAAGGATTGCACAGAGTTGAAACTCTTCACTACTGTCTATCGATGATTTGTATTTACAGTCAAAGAAAGAAATTTTCATCTGCCATTCTCCATAATTTACAATTCAACCTCCACTAATTCTTTTTGATCTGGTAGGGTTTCTTAAGGAGTTCAGATAAACTGGTTTTCATTCTCAACCCGAGTCAATTTGAAGTAAGAACGAATGTTCAATAAATCAATGTCAAGGAGGTATCAAACACGGTTCAGGCACTTCAAAATTTATTAATAAGCACAATAAATCTCAGTAAGTGCTTTTGCGTCTGCCAAGGATGCATCTTCAGAATAAATTACATGTGCATCAGCCACTCCTTTTATATTATTCACGACTCATTATTCAATTAATCTATTAAACGTGGCAAAATCAGCATTATTGTATATACCTTATGTAAAAACTTACAAAAACATCTCAAAACACATGTAAAAAATCTCCATACACATATAAAAAACAATATGTGCAATGCATTTCACCTGATAAAAATGAATAAAGACATACAAATGCAGCACCATAAATTATAAAGTGTAATAATGAAAATTGTTCAAATACAACCATAAAATACTGCAAAATAATAATAAAAAAAATGCAAATGGCTGTATACAGCTATCCATAAATCATGCACCTATGTTCCTACTTCAAACTGACACTATCTCAACATCATGCACCAAAAAATACCCATAAAAATAAAATACATAATCTAAATGTATCTACAAAATAAATTACTACAGCATAACTAAATACTAAAAATCTAAAGAACTTCAAAAGCACATATGTATCTATAACAAGCTGTAATGATAAGATGCATAAAAAATGCATCCACATGTGGTAGAATCAAATAAGCCAAAAGCCACAATACAAAGGAAATAAAAACCTAATATCTCAAGGGCCTATCAGCTAAAAAAACGCTTTAAAGATACCCTACTGTTCAACTCATATGCTTTGTCTGCTTGCAGTCCAATTATCCACTTCATTTCCAATTTTTCTGTAAAATTCCTAAGGTTACCTAATCTGGCATTCTTCCTTAACAAGTTCTAAAGACAAAAACAGAAATTTATGTGATGTACCATATTACTGAGGACGTCTGGCCAGTGCATTGTTGTCATCATCCCTATTAATGGCATATAAATGCTCCCTGACTCGCTCATGCAATGTACGGTTAGTTTTTTCTACATAAAATGCAGGACATTTAGTGCAATACGCCAAGTATATTAAATCTCTGGTCTTGCAATCTGCATAATGAGTAAATTCATAAACCATATTAGTAGTGGGATGAATAAACCTGTTGTTATTAGCCATATAAGTGCAGTGATTACAACTCCTGCAACTAAACATTCCTTTTCTTTCTGATTCTACTCTTATTTCTATCAGTTTCAACAAAGTAGCCGCTTCAGTGATTTATTATTCTTATTGGCAAAACATGGAATATTGCCTACCACATTCATTACTTCTTCATCTAATGTTAGAATCTCCCAGTTCTTAGATATAATGTCTCGAACAATTCTATTGTTGGAAGAAAAGGGAAAAATTATTCTACACTTGCTACATTGTCTACACTTGTTATCAACTGTAGCTGTTACATGAATCCTTCTATCTGTGAAATAAGGTTTTCCTCTATGTTTTCTATCTATAAACTTTTCATCTCTTAAAATAGTGCATTCTTGTTTTTCTATAACCCCTACTCAAAAACTCCTTCTCCAGACATCTCAACGCTGTCTCACAACTAGTACCAAACTATTAAGTCTAGAAACGCTAAGGCCCTGGATCAAATTTTTACACACATGTGGAGGCATGTTATGTCTGTGTAACAAGTATACCTCTCAACTGTCCCGAATTACTCAGTTTTTACCAAGTTTTGGGGTCCAAATAATGGGGTGGCACCTCTTCATTTCCGATTTATTTGCGCTTTGTTTTTAATTTTTTTTAATTTTTGCGCTTCGTGAGCTGATGTCATCACGTGCAGGATGATGTCAGCTCCACCAGCCTGTCGGACTTCAGCTTGCACTCGTATGTAGCACGTACAATGTATTTCCGGCTCTGGCTCAAATGCTTTTGCAAGTGGCAATCACCAGAGCCAGAAAGGATTGGCTGGATCTTATTTAGAAGAGGAAAGGAGTTTGAACTTTGAAGATGCTGGCTGGACGCTCGAGGAAAGGAGTTTGAAGACGCTGGCTGGATTATTTATTTAGATGACGTTCACCCGCTGGCTGGGGATTTTATTTAGACGGACGCTCGCTGGATGTATTTATGAGTTTGCATCCCTCTTCTTCTATTCCTAAAAAGCAGAACACTTGAATAAGTATTTGAATGCCTTTTTATTTCTTTTTTTGCAGTGGAGTTTTGAAGTTTGCTAGACATCTTTATTTTGTCTAGTGGAACATTATGTTGCACTGAGGCTGTATAAATGGACTTTTCTGTCTTACGGACTGTGTACTGAAAGGATATTCTTTATTAAAAAGTACAAAATGTTCCCCCAATGTGCTATCTGGAGCTTCCATAGTATATCATAATAAAAATGTTTACCCCTGTAGAAAAGGCAGTTTTCTTAGTAGCTGACAAGAGATTTATGACTTGATTTTATTTTCTCTGTAAATATTAAAGAGGAAAAGAATACTTTTTCTCCTTTCTAGTAAGGTAAGCAAAGTAACTAAACTGAGTATCTTACTAACTGTAAAATGGAATCCTTTCTGAAACAGCAATTCTGATTAATCGACATTGATTCAGGTTTGCAGACATTCTACAAGTCATTTTATGTGTCTTTTAATTCCTTATACTGCCTAGATCTATGAAAAGTGTTTACAGAACTGTTTAATATAAGACACTCATGACCATCAAGGTAGCTTCATTTTTTTTCTCCTTTTGGACAAATACATTATATGTTAAAGGGCAATATTTTTAGAGATCAAAGGAAGTAGTAAGTTATAAATGATCAGAGAAAAAAAAAGTTCCTTCTGTTACTCTCCATCTTTTGGAAATGTCATTAAACTTATAAATCTTATTCCTTTTCGGTAGTTCTACTGCTGTGTTTTTGCACTGAAGAAGCAAGTGAAACAGAGTCCCTAAATTAAAATTTTTGATGATTTTTAAACCCAAGAGCAGGAAGACAGGGCAGCACAATAGCACAGTAGATAGTGTTTTCATGTCCCAGCAATACGTTTCCCAGTTCGATTTTCAGATGGGTTTCTTTTTGCAGTCTGCATGTCCTTCCTATATTCACATAGGTTTCCTCTAGGTGCTATGGTTTCCTCCCATATTGAAGACATGCAGTAGGTGAAATGGACACTCTTAATTGGCCAGGTGTGTGTGTGTGTGTGTGTGTGTGTGTGTGTGTGTGTGTGTGTGTGTGTGTGTGTGTCTGTCTGTCTGTCTGTGAATGAATGGATTGCCCCCCATTTTAATATACCTGGTGGCTAGAAGTACTCAGGCTCAAACTCTGTACCTTGGGTACAAAGTAAAAAGAGCCTAAAGTCCCTAGACACCACCACTTGTGAGTTTTGCCCAGGTTTTTTCTGCTAAGAGGTTGAGAGCTGTGGTGCATAACATGGTGGTAATCCAAAATTTAAAATGTGCAAACTTTCAGATTGATTTATATTTTCAGACAAATCAGTTAAACACAGATCTTTGAGTGGAAAACTTCCCATGATCATTTTTACAGAAATGGTAAACTGTCTAGGCTTGACATTTCAAGAAGCTTGCATATATCATATAATTTAAATTATTTGTTGTATATATATGAAATTGCATGAGGGATATATTATTTTTAGTTTTATTAACTTGATATATGTATTCAGAATTTGCACAACAGAGCAACCCATATAGTGATACTTCTGGCTTTTATTGCTTCCTAACTCTCTGAGAAAATAATTCACTAAATGATAGCCATTAAGTTTCAGTCTTGCTATTTTTCAGAAAGCTGCTGATTTGGCTTAGTAGTATGTTGCTCTGACTGTAGTGCATAGGGTCCAGGGCTCAAGACTTGCTAGTGAAATGCATGTTGGTAACACAATATTTTATTCTAGCAACTTTACAAAATTATACAAGCAATGTTTAAAATGTGTCCCTGGTTTTTGACCTTTTGCCCTCCTGCCCAAAAAAAAGAAATTGAAAATGGATGTGGAAGTAGACTTTTATGATGGAAATGTTCTGAATTGGGCAATTTTATCATTACTGGTTCATGCATTTTGTTTCATTGCCTACAGTATAGCCTACTGGAAAAATGTTCAAACAATAAATGTAAAATACACTCTGTCTAACAAGTGTGTTGTATTATACAAGGAATATAATTTAATAAAGTCAGGAAGGTGCATCAAAGAAAAGAACACATGTATTTTTTTTTGTTTTGTGTGCAAGAGGCCAATGATTTGAAAACTGCCCAAAAGTAATCTTTATCCACCACTGACCAGTTGCAATTTCTTTAGATGTGTGGGTTTCAATGAATGTGAGTTTCAAGGGCAGGGAAGTTTTAATGCCAAGTCTATTTTCATTGTGAGACAGTATTGCTTTGTTTACGTCTCTTAGTGTTTGTGCATTGTTGTGCTGTAAAATGTAAAAATACAATCTAAATAATCATTGTAGAAGTAAAGAAGTATGCACACATTAGTGTTTATGATAAATGGTGCGAAATAGCCAGGTAATGGGACATTGGAATGGCTGCAGGGGGACTCTGGTGCCATATTTTGTCTGTTCTTCATTTTACGTTTGAAAGTTGGTATCCTACAATTCCACAGAGTGGGTGGGGTTACGTAATTATATATGCAAATAAGATGTTAATCAGCGTAGAGATTGTACCTATTTTTCATGGGCCTTGTCCAGATTTTTGATGTTTCCAGGTTGAGAGGTAAGGTAACAAGTTATTCCTTCTACAAGTCTTCCAATACATTTCTGTCTTTATCAAACCATCATGCTTGGAAACGAACACATCCAAAAAATCTATACCATCCTTGGAACATTTGCCCGTAAACTTCAAGAAATCTGTGGTAGAATTAATGTATTCTATAAACTCCTCAAGATCATATTCAGAGCCACTCCATATCAAACAATCATCATCCACAAATCTCTTATAATATGGAATGTGTCTAGAATATCTGGAATTGTTCAAAACAAAAGAAGTTTCCCCATATGTCATGAATATATTAGCGTAGGAGTTTGCACATGGTGTACCCATAGCTACTCCTTTCTTCTGTAAATAATACTTGTCATATGAAAAAACATTATTATTCAAAATCAGCTCTAACAATAGACTAACAAAATCTTATCATGCGAAACATTGTTAGATAATAGGAACTGCCTAACAAATTCAATGCCACCCTCATTCAGAATCGTAGTGAATAAAGACGTCACATCTAAAGTGACCAAAATAACATCTGGAGTATCACTTTCAGAAAATACATATTCCGCTAACGTTTTAAGAAAATGTTCAGTATCCTTATTGATAATACTAGCAGTTTCCACCACAATTCGTAGTTCTTTTTCGACATATACGGACAAAGGGTCCATTAACCACCCTTTGCTAAATACTATAGGTTGTCTCAGTGTTAAACAGATAAAAATGCGGTGAATTAAGTTAAGAGTTTAGAGTTGTGTGTTACTAGTGTTTTTGTGTTTTACTAAAGACATTTGGATTTTTAAGTGCACATCTTTGAAGGTTTATTCTGCACCTCTAACTTTGTTGATTTGCGTTATTTAAAAAAAATCAGGACACCCTTGCCCTGCTCCTCCACTCAAAAAAAAAATTATCAGAGAGAAACCTACTCACTTTAATTCTTGCCTTCAATTTTTCATATATCCTCCTAATTAACTTTATTATTGTGTCAGGCAATGCAAATGGTTCCACTGCTCTAATCATAAAATTCCAGCTTACTCTGTTGAATGCTTTCTCTATATCAAGACCCATGAATAATAGAGGAATTCTCTTACATTCTGCTTCCCTGTGGAACATCATTGTATTAATATTGTCAGAAGTTAGCCTCCCCTCCACAAAATCACACTGATCTATGTCTATCAGTTTTGTCAAAACATTTGCAATTTAGCAAGTATAAACTTAAGAAATTTACGATTATGGTTTAAAAGTGAAATGGGTCCTTATAAACCTAGGTCTAACTGGTCCCTCTTTGGGTAATACAGCCATCACTGCTTTCTTCCAAGATGCTGGAGCTTTCCTCCTTTTAAAATATTATTAAATAAAAGTTTACAGATCTTTATTGCTTTTTTCCCTCCTAACTTCCAAAGTTAAACACGAATATCATCTTTTCCTGGGGACTTCCCTGCAGAATGGTTATGCAAAACATTTTGACATCATCTCATCTTATCTTAACTATTAGCTGAGCCTCATCTTCTAACGTTGGCATAATCCATTTGTGCTCTTTCTTGGTTTCCACATTCCCCTGCTTTATACAAACGTTTATAACATTTCCAAAACATTGCCAATGTCTCTACAGGATCTTTTGGTACTTTCCTGTCATAGGCACTCTCAGTTTGGTGACATCCTTCTTTATTGTCTGCCGCCTAAGTTACTGTGATAAAAAAAATGTATGCTCTAGAGTTAACAAAAATAGTTTACCATCAACATTTCTAACCTCATACATATTATCTAAATTTTCCATTATTTTCTCTTTTGCACTCTGCAGTAGTGCTTCTTCTTGGTCTGTGAGATTTCCCTTATTCTGCAATTCTTTAACCTTCGTTCACCCCTCTAAATAAGTCACATTATTTCTTAGCCATCTTTCTTTCTCTTATTTCAACCCTATTTTAAATTCCATTTTTATTTCATCCAACTCTCGCATTTCTGAAAAAATTTCTATCTTCCCTATTAACTCTCAAATAATTTCTGTACCCATTCCTTAAATTCCTATTTTTTAACAGGGTGGTGGGAAAATACCAGTTTCTCATTTTACTTCATTACCCTACACTACTATTATTATTATTGGTTCATGATCTAAAAAAGTTGTTGGATGTGTGTAAAAGCTTTCAATTAAATGCACATGCTCCTGTGAAACATAATTCCTATCCAGTCTATCTCAGTTATTGTACCTTGGGAATAATATGTAAATTCTGTCAGAGTTCCTGCTACTGAATTCATGCCTTCTGTACTAAACATTTGTATAATTTCTTCAGAAACGTACCCTCTTTTGTTATACTTTCTCTTCTGGGTCCTCAGTACATTTGCACTATTGCAAATTAAGTTCCACTCCCAACCTATAAGTAATATTCCCTACGGAAAGCTGATTATTTCTCCCACTATTTTCTTAACCTCCATAATAGCAGTTTTTGACAGAATATAAATATATGACAGCATAATCCTCCTTCCTTGCTAATAGTCCCTTACTACTACAAATCTACCCTTATTGCCTTTTTGTCCTCTTCAGTCATTATTAGAGGTCTTTTAGCAATCAGCATTATCACTTCCCTTTTCCTTTGTCCCTGACATTCCTCTGCTGAATACCTTGAAATCCTTTCTTTGTCAAATTCACATGCTCATTTCTTTCCAAACATGTCTCCTGCAACATTATTTGCACTCTACACTTCTTAACATGACACAATACTCTTTCCTTTTTGTCTACACCTGTAATCCCATTTGCATTCCAAGACAATATGAATACAATAGCCATTATATAAAAATCTATTGCTCCTACCTATTACACCTGACAATTCAAAAGTTACACTGACATTGACCCACATGAGATATGCCAATCAACATTAGTTGACAAATTGGTTAGAACCACCCTTAGACGTTTATCACAGAGATGCTGGAGGACATGTAGATCTCAGAGGCAAACTGCTCTCTGCATGTATGACAGATTGCAAACTTCATCCTCCGGTGTGCTCAAAAGCAGGACAATACATTGAGGTCATAACATAGTTGTGTAAACTGTCACCTTATCCACAATGTACAGGTTGAAAAAAACTGCAAGATAACAAAAAAATTCAGATAGCTTTCCAAGAATACACATCATAAAGAACAATCATGGAATATATTAATAATTGAAGAACAAAACAAAACTGAAACACGTAACTAATAACTGAAGAACAAAACAAAACTCAAAATAGATACAACAAAACATGCCGCAGTCTCTCCTCTGAAATTTCTTATAATTCCTTACAAGGTAACACTGAATCGGTTTCTTGTTGCTTTATGCACATCTAAAGAAAAAAATTTTGTGAAATCTAAAAATTAACTATTTAGATAGTGTTATAAAGTGGTGTACACTTCTGCTTTAAATATCTCTTTGGAAATACCCAGTGATATTATTCAAACTACTGCAAAATAATACTTATGAGCACACCTTATATCATCCTGTCCGTGAACACCTATGGAGCTTTCATCAAGAAACATAAGCAGAACAAATCTGTTTGCAGTAAGATTTAATGCATAAAATATTCTGACAGTCTAAATGTATTGAAGGTCAAACAAGGAGCAAGACAATTCTATGAACAAAAATAACAGATATTCACTGACCTTATCATATACCCTTCAACCGGGCCCTCTGCAGTGGGTAGAAAACTCGAATCTCTTCCTAGTGCCATCTCACACTCAATAAGAAAACTAAATTTGCTGAAAAAAGGTGTCCTTGTATTTCAATTAGATGGAGTGAGCATCTAAAAGTCCCTAGTTTTTTTTTTTTAAATACTTTTTGCCTCTCCTGGACCCGCAGTGGTGGTGCTGCGGTAGTGTTGTCGCCTCACAGTAAGACGCTGTCTGGTTCGATTCTCAGCTAGAGTGTCTTCTGCGTGGAGACATGCGTGAATGGGCGTACCTTAGTTGAAAGTTGTGCGTCAGGCCTAGCAAGCCAGTATGTAAAAATCAACTGCCAATCATTAGCGGACCGGAGATCCGCTGTGGCGACCCCTAACCGGGAAAAGCCGAAAGAAAGAAAGAAACAAACTTTTTGCCTCTGCTGCCTGCTGGTCATCAGTCACCATTTGGCTAATGACTCATTTGCTCCTTCAAAACCTAAGGTGAGAGTCAGCCGGTATGAAACACCATTTAGGCAGCCGCCAGGGGTAGTTTGAGAGTTTTTTCCTTTTTTTTCCCCATCCTATGTCTAGTAATAAGCCATGTGTGAAGCATGCAATGAACACCAACATTGCAGCACCTCTCACTTCCACAAGGGGCTGATGTGAGCAGGACTGGCCCACCCACCCACAGTGAGCACCACACCTTTATTTTCCCTGTCTTCATCTGGAAAATTAATCTGTGTATGTCTGGTCTAAACATGTGTACCCCCCCCCCCCCAACACCAAAGAAGGACACTGCCATCTTCCCTACATGCACCATCAAGCACTTGAGCCACTTGGGGAAAGCAGGCTACAATACTCTCCACAATACTCCTCAGTTCTTAACTGCTAATCATTTCAAGATTTACTTGCAAAAAATGCACTGAATTACAGGAAACAGAACGGTGGCTACTGATAACTGATCTACAGCTGGAATGGAAAGAAGGAAGAGACAGTGCAGAAATAAATTAAGCCTGAAGGGGATATCTACACTATATTGCTTGTTGAAGGTATGCACTAATGCCCAAGGTGGACAGGCTTCTTCTGAGGCAATAATGAAACAATGAAAGCAGCAACACCCACACATCAGCATGCTGTCACATGATGCACTAGTTTAAACTGCCTTGCACCCATGAGTCCACCGGTTCCATCCCATCTACTGAGTAAGCACCTTCCTGAAAGTTAAGAACAATGAAGATTTCACTCCTACACTGTTTAAGGATATAAAAATATAAACTTGCTCAACTTGCAGGGAACTCCAAGAAGCAGCTGCTGGATGGAACAGCTATCAAGGCACAGGGAGATGGCAGCAAGGTATCTAGGACCCAATTAAAAGGATCTCCTTCATGATCAACTGATATGGCGAGAATGTGCCTACTATATCTAACACTAAGACCATCCACAGGAAGTACATATTGGGAAGAACCCTGAAAGGTGTGGAAGGAGACAAAGGACATCTGAAAACTGAATGCTCACAAAAATGAGAGTCCTGAGCACTGAAGTACCAAAGGAGTACGACTCATGGATCCACGGTACAAGGAAATATGCTTTGTGACTGTGGTGAGATTAAAACCATACAAATACTGAGATGCAACAGTTACCTTCACGCTGATCAAATGAAGCAGCATAAAGACATACTCAGTCCAAATGAAGAATCTCTTCTGCTTAGATGAGTAGGTTTGTCATATGGGAGGCTTTGTAGCAGCTCTGAGTCCTCTCCGATACCCTGACTCAGAAGTCTGGCAGGATTAAGGATCTAAATCGACAGCTATGCTCTGAGGTGGAGACTATCACTTTAACCACAGAGGACTTTCTTGCTTGAAATGGGGATGTTTCTTGCACTGCCAAGGAACCAATAGCCTGAAACTGCTCATTTCTTGACCACCAAAAAGTGAAGAAAATAAAGTTTTGATTCTCCTGAAAATGTTGTGATCTACAGAACCAGATGGAATGATGGGAGAGGTACAGGAATCATAGAAATTATGAAGCTGGTAAATCTATATACTATTTACACATTGCCAGAATTGATCAACAAGATGTACTTCCTCGTTCCAGAAGTGCAAAGCCTGTCAGCATCAGGCAGGAATTTGTGGATTCCTATCCAGCTGCTGAGGTTCAGCTTGAAAGATGTAGGCGTGCCATTCTGTTTTCACATGTAATGGCAATTTGTTCCAGAAATGGGAAAACAGTGCATAACAGCTGTCTCCTCAGCATGTTCTGTTTATATGTTGGTGAAGATTTAAATCCTTAGACAGTGTGCTGTACATCTATTTTTCTTGAAAATGTGCATGATATCTAGGAAGGCTGAGTAGTTAACTGCATGGAATGCAAGACATAAATCATCACCAAGGAGTCTTAAAATCAAAAGTATAAGGATGGAGCTTCAAGTCTGTCTTGCTAGCTAGATATCTTAATACCAGTAAGCTTTTTTACTTAGGAACCTCTGGGGTACTTGCATTAGCAAGCTGAACTGACACATGCCAAAGTGGACTCCACGCTGAATAACTGGTCTGACTAAGGGCAGAGTCCAGATGGGATAACATTTTTTGATGTAGTTCAAGATGCCTTTGCATATCAGTTTGGTAAGGTAGAAGGATTTTCTGATTACTGATGCATCAAGATGGTCAAAAGCGAGGGAGATGTTGAAAATGGTGACAACATTCCAGACTAGTATTACACTTTGGACAGTTACTGGCTCTTTTATTATCAGAAGAAGAGGATAGTTACCAAATACACTAAATGCAAAAAAGTCCAGTATCGCTGCAAGCTCCTTTTCACTACACAATCGCTTTGTAAGGATTAATTTACACTGGAGGGATTATACACCTGGGTAGGAGTGTACAATCACTAGCAAATTTAGTTAGCTACAGATCTGGACTTACAGTTTGGAAAGTGGAGAAGTACATGTCAAGAATGACTGGTCCCAGGACTAAGCCCTGATGTATGCCTAGTAATACTTTTGTTTTCTTTGGGGTCACATTACACTTTAATTATGTGGTATCATGACTCTTAGTTATCCACCTTACTACATAAAGGTCTACATCTACGCCTTAACAGGTGACTCTGCTGTCAGGCACAAGGACACCACTCTCGCCAGGATGGATAAGAATTGGGTGGCAGGCTTGCAGCTGTTTTCTGGGAACCAGAACCTAGGATGTAACAAGGGCTCTTAGATTTTCTCCAAACTAACAAATACAATTATGATCGTATAATGATCCAACTGGGAGTGGATGATCATATGAGCTCTACCCAGAGGAGCATTCAGAAGGATATGATTGAGCTTGCTATGGAGGTGTCTGAGGCAGGAAAGACACTGGTCTAGAGTGGTATTTTGCCATCACCTAGAAAGATGCTAAGATTCAAAGATGAGATAAATGGCTTTAATAATGTACCATGTAGCTGGTGTCATTCTAGGGGGATTCAGTATGTCAGTTAGGGGTGAGATGGCTGACAAGCCTTCCAGCTTTATCAAAGATGGTCTGTAATTCTCTTACTCTGGCTTTTCCATTCTAGCTAAAGCCTTTGCTGCCCCTACTGTGCTGAGTCCATCTGATGGGCATTCCAACCTAGTAAACCCTAATATGGAAAAATATTAATGTAGCTCCATTCAATGCCAGGAGTCTTAACAAATAAAGCCTGAACTTGAGGCTTTCCTGCATCTTGAGCACTTTGATATATGTGTAGTTGCAGAAACATGGCTTCAGAGCCAAGAAAGCATTCCTTCTATGCCTTCAGACTTGGCACCGGCAACTGTCGGGAGTATCAACACCTATAAATCACCACAAACAAGATTAATTACCACTTCATAGCTAGTAATAGAACGCATTCTATACCCCCTACAGAACAGGACAACAGTCTTTACACAATGGACCTTTCTACTGAGGGACTTCAATTATCCATCAATAAACTGGCTGATCTGCACTGGCAATGGATGGCATTGCTTAGCAGTTTCTTGATATTATAAATGATAACTCTCTTTTACAATAGTTTATCATCCTACTAGAGACCCCAATACCCTTTTTAACATCCTTTCTGAATTATCACTTATGTCATATGCAGACATACATTTACATAAAAGAAAACAAACCATATTAACGTGTCTACAGTTATAAACATTACATATCACATATATTCATCTGTACAATTATCATCAATCTAACAATACATAAATTGCTCAATTCCTTCCTTCCCTTAAACCTTGCTCCTCCTCCAAAACATTATTCTGCATGTACTGTTCACAAAATTTCCATTTTGTTTTCTATGTAATTTGCTTCTACCCTTTTCTAAAGATCCCACTTAAAGCACCTTTATCTTGGTTTCAATATTCATTACTTCAAATACAGTTGGTTAGACATTTAATTTCCATTTCTAATAATTGCTTTTCTGGCAGCCACAAGAATTAAATTTAACAAGGCCTTACTATGTCTAGGCAGTTGAGATCCTGTATCCTAGCTGAAAAAAAATAATTTCCCTAGTTACACCCATTTGCTCACCCAATATTTCTGACAGAGTGCTCTATAGCGAATTTTTAAACTCTGGCAACTCATTACACTTCCAAAACATATGTTTCCAGTGGGTCTATATCACGTTGTCGAACTTTTAAAAGTTTGAACGTCATATGGTCGACACCATATGATCGAACTTTTAAAAGTTCGAATGTTTCAACAGAGATCTCTGTACAGTGTGGAATCGGAAGATTTCCCTTTCTGCATGATCTTGGAGTTGGTATATTTAAAGAATGGGGGGTGCAACCGTTCAGGTAGGTTTCTTCTTTGGTTTATTTTTTTTTATTACATTTTCGAACTTTTAAAAGTTCGATCATATGGTGTCGACCATATGACGTTCAAACTTTTAAAAGCTCGATTATGTAATATAGACGCGTTCCCAGTTACCTCTTTCATCCTTCATCATACCTCCAGCATCTGCCATCTACCTGAGGAAAAATGCTTTGGAGTCTGCTTGGGGTATAAAACACCAATGTAAACATTTGCAAGCAAAAACTCAAATCTTCCAGACTTTGCTGCACATTTGGGAGCCATACATACGTTCCCTCATTGTTTCCTTGTGAACTGCTTATCCAATCTCTCTTCCTAATCTTTTCCAATTAACTCCTACTAATTCCTACAGACATTGTGCAATATCTTGTATGCCCTACTATTCAGCACTTTTTAACAGCAACTTATATTATAGATTCAACTAAAAATTCTACCAGAGCAGGTCTTTCACTTAGTATTCCCCTATCTTTTTCTCTTTGCCTATACTCTGAAATCAATCCGTGGAAGGGGAGACAATCCCTAGCATGTAGTCCAAATGTCTTCTTGGCCTCATCCCATTCTGTTATCTTTCTAGTTATTTACTCACAGTACCTTGGTTCCTTTGCAAGTTTTCTCCAGTTAACAGCAACTTATATTATAGATTCAACTAAAAATTCTACCAGAGCAGGTCTTTCACTTAGTATTCCCCTATCTTTTTCTCTTTGCCTATACTCTGAAATCAATCCGTGGAAGGGGAGACAATCCCTAGCATGCAGTCCAAATGTCTTCTTGGCCTCATCCCATTCTGTTATCTTTCTAGTTATTTACTCACAGTACCTTGGTTCCTTTGCAAGTTTTCTCCAGTAAATTCCAACTCCTTCTTGCCTATTCACTTTACCTCTAATTGCAGTCATCCCTACTGGCAGAATATCCTTTCTCCATTCTTTGTTGGCTTAGTTCTTAGAATACTTTCTGCTACTTTATAAAGTACATGTAAAGACATGAGTATAATATTCTGTATGGCTATTATTTCCCTTAAAGATATGCATCCAAAATCACAGTGACTCCTTATTTCATGCATTTCCCCATGCTTCATCATCATCATCTCTTTCAATTTTTGAATTACAGCTTTTTGATTGTGTCATGTATACAAGCCTTAACTGTGTAGCTCTTAACATATCCCTTAAAATCAGGTAATCATAAACCACCTTGTTCTAGTGGAAGGATCACCTTATCCCACCTGATCCTTTACCCTCTTACCCTCCCAGAAAAAATCCTTCGACTATTTAATAATTACTGTCCACAACTTCTCCACTCATTGATAAAAAAATGCCCGTCCTGTGTACAAAACTAAAGGGACTAAAAACATTTTCACTGCTTGTATCTTGCTATCTATACCCATAAGCAAGAGCTGCGAGTTTCTCAGTTTTTGTATTAACTTTTGTTTAGTCTCTTCCCATATTTTCTTAGCTACCATAACAAAATCCTTTTTAGCCTATACTCCACAATAATATAAAACACAACCACACAAACTGTATAAATTCAGAAGGAAGCCAAGAATCCACACAGAAATAAAATTTAATGCTTTTGTCTCTTTATTAGAAACGTCATCAGAATAACCAATGCAAGCAACCCCACCCTTATATACATCCCTCAATACATTAATAATGACATAATTTCCTTTAGAAACATACTACAAACAAGATAAAAACAAATAAAGTGGTTAAAATAATGTTTCAAATTATCAGTTCAACTTTAGAATACTGACAATATATATTGCCTTATATTTATAAACATATGTATATTTAAAAACACAATCATGAATGAAATTCTGCTTTTAACCTTAAAATCGCATTGATGGATACGGCACTATTGAGCCCAGGATACTCAGAGGCATTGGCTGTCATCTGCCATCTCAGTTCCTTTAGTTCCAAGAAATCATTTAAGGGCCCTCCCCTCTCTCCTATTGTGACGATCTATAATAATAAATCTGAAATTATGTCCATCATGTGTGGTGATGTGTGTAGCTAAGGAATTTTTCATGTCTTTTTTCTTGATATCAGGAACATAGGGAACACACTGCTATATACACCACAGCCATGCTTCTTCTTCTTTTGGCTTTTCCCAGTTAGGGGTCACCACAGCGGATCACCTGTCCACTCATGATTGGCAGTGGAGTTTTACAGTGTCGAGTTGCCAGCCCGGCGCCCAACCTTCCACAGAAGGCACACACATGCACACACTCACACCTAGGGCCAATTTAGAGTGTCCAATCCACCTACAGCATGTCTTTAGGATGTGGGAGGAAATGGGAGCACTCGGAGGAAACCCACGCAACCACAGGGAGGACATGCAGACTCCGCACAGAAGGCACCCTAGCCGAGGATCGAACCGGAGAACCTCTTGCTGTGAGGCAGCAATGCTAACCACTGCACCACCATGGCCACCCCTGTGATATACACCACAGCCTTGCTACTACATGAATATTTTTTTCCGGAGAAAATGTTTCCCATAGTTAGATATCCATACTTCTCTACCTTCTTGAATATTTCTGCAATGTAGGCAAAACCCACATTTTACCATACATCCCCCATTATTACTCACAGTATTGTGTGTTTCTATAATATTTTTAAGACTAGTGTCCTTCTTGTAAATTATTTTGGGCGATGTACCCAACAATTCAAGGTAATCTTGATTAGCCCAGAATATATTCCAATTGTGTGTTAGAATATTTTTAATATCATAAAACTGACAACCCCAAATTCCAGTTCAATTCCAAGGTATTCCTGATTCTGTTTGATGGCTCACTTCTTGCAGGACAAACATTTGTATTTCCTCCTTAGTCTGTTCTGCATAGTACACTACTTTAATCATCAAAAAAAAACTGAATACAGCTGGGTACAGAAGCTTGACTCTCACACCTTCCTCTCATCTTGACATTCTCTGATTGCTGGGATAAATTGTCTTCTGTTCTGCCTGGATTACAGTGAATAATCATTTTCCACAAACACTCTAATGTCTCCAATTTTTAATACTTTGCTCTTCTACCACATTTTGATCAGGATCAAATCTTTCTGTTGGTATGATTGCATTTACTAATACAGGTCTTGGCTGCTTTCTCGTGGCCAGGTTTGGGGCATACATATGGTGTGCCCATTCAATTAACAAATCCTGCTGTGGAATACCAACCCAGATACTTATTTGCACTTTCATAAAGTTAATACAGTTTGTTTCTTTCCAGTTTCTCTGGTATGGCAGAAAATATCAGGTTTTATCTGCATGCTATGTCCTCGAACTCTACAGTTTTTTGAAACAGCGCTTCTTAAGTAGTCTCATACTCAGCCAGCCTTTTCATTCATTTTGAACTCTGATTTTTGTAGTTTTGTCAGTTCATTTGAATAGCTGTTTAAAACTTCTTCCATTTTCCCAGCCTTTTTTATTTGAGTTGATATGCTTGTTCATTGTTTCATTTATTTTAATCAGCTTTGAGCACATTTGCTGTATTGTTCTTCTAAATTACTGGAAGCTATTACTTCTACCAAAGCTGGACTGTGAAATTATTTTTGCTGAACAACTGCAGGATTCTTTCCAGTCAGTATTTTCTCTTTACCTTTTCTAGTTGGCTTTCTTTCAAGCTAAGTTTCTTCTTTTCTGGCATCCAGGCAGTGTACTAAATAGCCAGTAACTGAATTTTACTAAAACTGGCAAATTACTAGCCCTTATTTATCAGTTTCTTTTTTCACACTGGAAGAGTTGAAATTAAGCTGTCGATCAGTGTGCAGCCATCATAGAAAACCAGGGGTCACAATAACCTTGATCTTTTCCTCTGAAATATGGCCACTTCTTGCACATTTACATATCTATCATCATTTGGGTCCCATGAAGTCAGAGAGTTCTCACATATGCCCCCATAATGCTAGGTCTTAGGAGTGCATGCTGAGAGTCTTACAGGGTAATGGTGCGCTATAGAGCATTCCCTAAGTTGTAGCTGAGTCATCCACCAACAGATCTTCCTCCTAACGTACAGGTGGAGTTGAAAGTTGGTCTCTAGAGATTGGATGCACTTACATTTGTTTCTGAGGTATGACTAAATTTTCTCATGTGTACCATCAAATTGCAGGTGGTTATGTAGCCCAACTCTCTTGAGGAACTGCCTTGCTGAAACTGACTTCTGCTGGACTACCATCTGAGAGTACAGGGCTAAGAAAGAGTCCTTTTCCTCTGGGAGAAAGGTTCTATGGGAGAAACGTTTTTTGAAGGGATCGGATTTGATTTCTTTAGACTGACAGTGAAACACAGTCCTTGAAGGAGTTCAGGGTAAAGTCTAAAGCCTCATGTATCCTCTCCATGGATTCTACTTAAACCATGCAGTCATCCAAGGCAAGGGTACATGTGGATGACCTTTGACCTACAAAAAGCAATTACTGGAGTCGGTGATTTTGCAAAAACTATAGGAGCAGCCATCAACCCAAAGGTTGCATATATCATATAATTTAAATTATTTGTTGTATAGATCTGAAATTGCATAAGGGATTTACTGTTTTTTGTTTTATTTCCTTGATATGTGTATTCAGAATTTGCACAACAGAGCAACCCATACAGTGGTACTTCTGGCTTTTATTGCTTCCTAACTCCCTGAGAAAATAATTCACTAAATGATAGCCATTAAGTTTCAGTCTTGCTATTTTTCAGAAAGCTGCTGATTTGGCTTAGTAGTATTTTGCTCTGACTGTAGTGCATAGGGTCCAGGGCTCAAGACTTGCTAGTGAAATGCATGTTGGTAACACATTTTATTCTAGCAACTTTACAAAATTATACAAGCAATGTTTAAAATGTGTCCCTGGTTTTTGACCTTTTGCCCTCCTGCCCAAAAAAATAAATTGAAAATAAGTGTGAAAAGCTGTGCAAGATGCCTATGGCTTACACTACTGTCATTCTATTTATAGTGTGAATGTGGAAGTAGACTTTTATGATGGAAATGTTCTGAATTGGGTAATTTTATCATTAATGGTTCATGCATTTGGTTTCATTGCCTACAGTACAGCCTACTGGAAAAATGTTCAAACAATAAATGTAAAATGCACTCTGTCTAACAAGTGTGTTGTATTATAACAAGGAATATAATTTAATAAAGTCAGGAAGGTACATCAAAGAAAAGAACACATGTATATTTCTTGTTTTGTGTGCAAGGGGCTAACGATTTGAAAACAGCCCAAAAGTAATCTTTATCCACCACTGACCGGATGCAATTTCTTTAGATGTGGTATGGGTTTCAATGAATGTGAGTTTCAAGGGCAGGGAAGTTTTAATGCCAAGCCTATTTTCATTATGAGACAGTATTGCTTTGTTTACCATGTCTCTTAGTGTTTGTATTTTTACATTTTACAGCACAACAATGCACAATCTAAATAATCATTGTAGAAGTAAAGCAGTATGCACACATTAGTGTTTATGGTAAATGGGGTGAAATAGCCAGGTAATGGGACATTGGAATGGCTGCAGGGGGACTCTGGTGCCATGTTTTGTTTGTCTGTTCTTCATTTTACGTTTGAAAGTTGGTATCCCACAATTCCATGGTGTGGGGGTTACGTAATTATATATGCAAATTAGATGTTAATCAGCATACAGATTTGTACCTATTTTTCATGGGCCTTGTCCAGATTTTTGACGTTTCCAGGTTGAGAGGTAAGGTAACAAGTTATTCCTTCTACAAGTCTTCCAATACATTTCTGTCTTTATCAAACCATCATACTTGGAAATGAACACATCCAAAAAATCTATACCATGCTTGGAACATTTGCCCTTAAACTTCAAGAAATCTGTGGTAGAATTAATGTATTCTATAAACTCCTCAAGATCATATTCACAGCCACTCCATATCAAACAATCATCATCCACAAATCTCTTATAATATGGAATGTGTCTAGAATATCTGGAATTGTTCAAAACAAAAGAAGTTTCCCAATATGCCATGAATATATTAGCGTAGGAGTTCGCACATGGTGTACCCATAGTTACTCCTTTCTTCTGTAAATAATACTTGTCATATGAAAAAACATTATTAGTCAAAATCAGCTCTAACAATAGACTAACACAGTCTTATCATGCGAAACATTGTTAGATAATAGGAACTGCTTAACAAATTCAATGCCACCCTCATTCAGTATCGTAGTGAATAAAGAAGTCACATCTAAAGTGACCAAAATAACATCTGGAGTATCACTTTCAGAAAATAAGAAGTTATGTACTCACCATAACGTTCCATCTGAGTAGGTAAACTTCATTTGTCTGCAACCTGTGGGATACGGATCCGATCTCGGATCCGAGCCGGCAACTTTACAAAGCTTAGATCCGAGCTCCTAGCTCCTCCCCTTACCCATAATCCCCTGCCAACCCTGATTGACCTCAGATCAAGTTTGCCCATAACTAACATAGCAGGCAGTTCATTACCTTTTCAAAGGGGTAATAACAACATGTCCTAAACATCTGTGAAGGTCAGGGGGATGGAGGGGGGGAATGGTTGCAGACAAATGAAGTTTACCTACACAGATGGAACGTTATGGTGAGTACATAACTTCTTAATCTGAAGTAGTTAACTTCATTTGGTCTGCAACATGTGGGACAGAGTCCCCAGCTACCTAAACCTTGGGCAGTACTTCATGGAAGGATATTCCGGAGCACTGAGGAGCCAAAAGTAGTTCTCCCTCTGGAGATAATGTCCAGCTTATAATGATTTATGAAGGCATGAGGTGAAGCCCAAGTGGCTGCTGAACAGATATCATCCAAGGAAACTCTGGATTTGAAGGCAGCAGATGTAGCCATAGACCGAGTTGAGTGGGCACGAACTCCTTGAGGTGCGGGTCTGCCGGAATTCTGATAAGACGCGATGATGCACTGCGAAATCCATTTCGACAAAGTAACTTTTGAGACTGGATTACCCAGATTAAATTTAGCAAAGGAGACGAACAACTGGTCAGATCGTCTGTGAACAGATGTCCTATGAATATAAAACCGGAGTTGTCTATGCACGTCCAAGGAATGCAGTTTGTACTCTCCTTTGTTCTGGTAGTTAGGAAAGAAGACCGGCAGATTGATAGACTGATTGATATTCGTCACAGAAACCACCTTCGGAAGGAAGGAGGAATTGGTCCTGAGGTAAATCCTATCCTTGTGAAAGGCTAAATATGGAGGTTTGAAAGAAACAGCCTGTAATTCAGATACTCTCCTAGCTGAAGTAATAGCCACCAGAAAGGCTGTTTTCCACAACAGATATTTGAGGTCTACCGACGCCGCGGGTTCGAAGGGAGGAGCCGTCAAGGCCTGCAAAACCAAAGAAAAATCCCATGGAGGTACAGCTTCCTTTATGGGAGGTCTAAGTAGGAAAGTGCCCTTTAGGAATGTCTTGCACAATTTTGAAGTAATCAAAGGCCCCAAATCGCTGCCTACGTGATAATGAGAGATAGCTGCTAATTGCACCTTTACCGTGGAACAGCTAGCTCCCTCATTAAAGAGGCCTGAAAGAAAATCCAGCACCGGCGGTAAGGGGGCTGTGAAGGGATCCAAATTATGGTGTTCTGCCCAGATAGAAAAACACTTCCATTTACTACTATAAACCTTCCTAGTAGAGGGCTTGTGCGCTGCTACTAGGATAGCTTTAACCGGGGATGAGATACCGGGAGTCCTCGCTAGGAGTGGAACTGGAGCAGCCAAGCCGTAAGCTTGAGGTTGACCAGGTCAGGGATTGGGAGACCCTGTGGGTGGGAAATCAGATCCAGGAGGGGATCTAGAATCCAGGGCGGATTCACTTGATGAGACCAGAGGTACGGGAACCAAGTTTGGCGAGGCCAGAATGGGGCAATGAGGATCACTCTGCTCCCCAACCGACTGGCTTTCTGAAGAAGTTTCAGCATCAGTGGAAGAGGAGGGTAGGCATAGAGAAGACCGGGTGGCCAAGCATGCACCAAAGCGTCCCTCGGGGCTTCCCCAGGCGGGGGAATGAGAGCGAAGTAATTGTTGCATTTCGTGTTTGAGGGAGATGCGAAGAGATCGCAACAGGGCTGCCCCCAGACAGCAAAAATTTGACTCGCTACTTGGGGATTACGGGACCACTCGTAAGGCGAAAGGATGGTGCGACTCAGTTTGTCTGCCAGGATGTTGGTCCGTCCCGGAATGTGCATTGCAATGAGAAAGCGGTTGGTGGAGATCGCCCATTCCCACACTCTCATGGCTTCTCGACAGAGTGGGTAAGACCTGGTTCCCCCTGCTTGTTGATATACCAAACCACAGAAATACTGTCTGACTGGACTGCAATCGTTCCTACAGGCAGAAGGCTCTGAAGTGCTTGCAACGACAACAGCACTGCCCTCATCTCTAGAACGTTTATGTGCAATAAGGTCTCTGAATCGTTCCACATGCCTTGGACAGTCCTGCCCGAATAATGCCCCCCCCCGCCCAAGACGAGAGGAGTCCGTGGTCACTGTGGCGAGAGGGGAGGTCGTGGCAAAGGGGCGTCCTGTCTGGAGGTCCGGCGATTGAAGCCACCAAACGAGAGCTCTCTTGCAGACCCTGCTGAGGGAAATGGGGTGATCCAAGGGATACTGGAGAAAGGACCACTGAACCTGTAGAGTCCACTGCAATATCCGCATGTTGAGAAGCGCCATGGGGAGGAGGTTGATTGCGGCTGCCACAGACCCTAGAGCCCTCAGAACCAATCCTGCCGGAGGTTTCGAAGATTGAAAAATGGCCCGCACGTGAGCTTTCAGAGTGTGCAACCGGTCGGGAGTTAGGAAGACAAGCTGCTTGTTGGTGTCCAGTCTGGCCCCGATAAAATCTATCACCTGAGTCGGGGTGAGAGAGGACTTGTCTGTATTTATAGTGATCCCTAGTTGTGGAGCAAGGTTGAGAAAGTAATTCCTGGCTAAGGATAGTAGATGCCTTGTCGAGGCAGTGAGGAGCCAGTCGTCCAGGTACGGAAAAACCTGTATTCCCTGGAGCCTCAGGTGGGCCGCTATCACTGCTAATACCTTGGTGAACACCCTGGGGGCTGAGGTGAGACCAAAGGGAAGGACCCTGAATTGATAATGACTGGCTCCCAGCCGGAAGCGGAGAAACCTCCTGGAGCATTTGTCCATTAAAATGTGGTAGTACGCGTCCTTGAGGTCTATGGAGCACATCCAGTCGTTCTCCCGCAAGAGGGGGAGAATAGATTGAAGAGTGACCATCCGGAACTTTTCTTTGGTTACTGACAGATTCAGTAGGGAAAGATCGAGGATGGGCCTTAGGTCCCCCGTCTTTTTTGGCACTAAAAAGAACCTGGAGTAGTAACCCGATCCGGACTGGCCTGGGGGGACGTGCTGGATGGCCCCTTTTCCTAAGAGCAGCCGGATTTCCGCGGCTGCCGCCTCCCTCTGATTGGGTGGAACATCGGGGAGGTGCCTGGGGGTATCTGGAACGTGGGAAAAGGGAATTCTGTATCCTCTGGATATGATACGAAGCACCCAGCGGTCTGTTTTAATGGACTCCCAAGCTGCCAGGTGCTTTGAAAAACGCCCCCCGACTGCCTCCAGAGTGGAGCAGTCAGGCAAGCCCTCAGGGCTGCTGCGTGGGCCGATCAGAGAAGGCTTCTCTGGACCCAAAGTTCTTCGGGCCCCCTCTGCCTCTAGGGCGGCGTCCACCCTGTCCTCCTCTGCCGTGGAAGGACTGGGAGTCCGGAGCGGACTGGGATTGTTGCAACTTTCGGAACCACATCTTCTTCTGTCCCTTTTGGTTCTTGGAGAAGGACCTCTGGGGAGCAGAAAAGCGGACTCCGATGGCAGACAACGTCTTCCCGTCCTTTTCGCTCTGGACCAAGGTTTCGCGAACAGTCTTGCCAAAAAGGGCAGAGCCATCGAAGGGGGCATTCGCAAAGGACACCTTGAAGGGTTCCGCGAAGTCACAATGTCGGAGCCAGGCCTGGCGCCTCATAACTAGGCCTGCTCCGCTGGCTCTAGCGGCTCCTACTGTAGCATGGGATAAGAGCCGCATAGAGGTGTTAGAGATAGACCTAAGAGTGGCCATGTGGGTGGAGTACAACTGCTTGTCCTCTCCCGACATGGACTCCGGGGGCGATGCAGCGTACTCTTTAATAAGGTCCCGCTGCAGCCGAATCACGTGTGCCATGTAGTTCAGGGACCTTACAGAGAAGGTCGCTGAACTAAAGACCCGCTTCCCAAGACGGTCCATCGAGTGAGACTCCTTGCTCGGGGGATGGACCGAGGGACTCTCCTGGGCTAACTCCCTCTTGGTGGCTGCTGCCACCAACATGGCATCTACAGGGGGTTCCTTGCTCCAATGGGACCTCTCGGTCGGGGGGCTCAGGATCCTGTCGGGGCGTTTAGGGACCGGCTCCACAGTGTCCGGCTCCTTCCACGCCCTAGTGGTAATAAGATCCACTAAGGGGTCGGCCGGAGGGGACACCCAAGAGGTAGATGGGCCTGCTTCGAAGAACACGGATTCATCAGAGGAAGCCTTGGGGGCAGACCACCCCCCCAATCCTAAGCATTTCCATGATGTCTCCGAAGGAGACATCGTCGGGGGGTGACCTTGGGGAGCCTTCCCCCTCATCCAAATCCGTGTCTTCTGTCAAGGACTCGGGGGAGTCCACGTGCCTCCTCTTACACTTGCGCTTGTGAGGAACATCCTCGGGGGGACTGTCCGAGGATGACTCACCAGCAACATCCTGTTCCACTGGAACGACCTGAGACGTCAAAGCAGGCTGTCCCTGTGGCCTGGTGATAGAAGCCTGACCCAAATGAGAGGGAGTGCGGGATGGAGCAGTAGCAGGGAGTGGGGGCCTGGATGCACTCAACAGAGCCCTCTCCACATCGAAAGCCGAGGGAGAGCCACTCTCTCTAGGATCCGAGAGCCGACCCTCGCTCAGATCCGATGGATGGATTGGAGCCGGCGCCGAGACCATTGGATCCGAAGGGCCAGTGTGCTCCGACCTGGATGGAGTCGAAGGCACACTAAACCCCTCGGATCCGAAGCTCAGAGCATGGCTCTGAGAGCTCGGATCTGACAGGGGTGGATCCGGCAAGCTCGAGGGAAGAGTCGGAGCTGAAATACCTGATACTGTCGGCGCCGACCCACCCCCGCTCCAATGCTGCCCGGCTCCGAGCGCTCCGAACCCAGGAAGCGGGTCAGAGAAGGAGCTATTGAGGCAAAAAAGGGTGTTGAGCTCACCCCCGGAGGGGGGGGGGGGCAGAAGCACTTCTATCTGCATTTGGGCCTGGATGAACCTTCGCATCACCCTGTCCAAATCAGCTTCAAACAGGCTATGTGTCGATCTCGATGAGGCCACCGAGGCTGGCCGGGAGTGCCGCCTCAATGACCTCGACAGAGATCGGGTCTCCTCCTCCTCGGGTCCCAGTGAAAAGCAAGGAAACCGGAGCCGAGAAGGAGGAGACCTAGACCTGGAGGGAGAAGCCCGCTTAGCCGGGGGGGGGGGCCAAGCAGAGGCCTCGGCCCGCCGCTTGTGGTGCTTCTCCCTCTTCTTTTCCTTCCTGGCCTCCCCCTCCTCTGGCGCAGAAGCGAGAGTTTGAGTCCCGGCCAGGGGGAGAGAGGCAGGAGTGGCCGCCACCGAAGCCTGGGAGGAGGCCACAGAAGTCCCGGAGGCCGAAGCCGAATCCGGGGGCAAGAGTCCCGCTAGGATCAGCTTCGACCTCCGGTCCTGCAGTGCCCTGGGGTTGAACGCCACGCAAATCACACACCCACAGGAAAGGTGTTCAACCCCAAGGCACCGGACACACCGAGTGTGGCCATCCGCCTGGGAGAGCTTATGGCCACACTCTGTGCACTTGGTAAACACTAACTTTGGGGTCTCAAACATGTTTAAACTAAAAAATGAAAACTCACTCACACAGTAGGCCCCAAACACTCAAACAACACACACACACAGCTACGATACCAGCGAAGGGTGGGGAGGAGAAAAAAAAAATATATATATATATTTTTAACTTAAAAACACTAATAAAAGGGTTAAGGAACCTAGCCAAGCACATTCTCACAAGTTTTTTTTAGAAAATTAGCAAAGATAAAGACTTATCTGACTAGGAGCTCGTAACCTAGCTGCTGTACCTAAGCACGGCAAACTAGATCTGAGGTCAATCAGGGTTGGCAGGGGATTATGGGTAGGGGGAGGAGCTAGGAGCTCGGATCTAAGCTTTGTAAAGTTGCCGGCTCGGATCCGAGATCGGATTCGTATCCCACAGGTTGCAGACCAAATGAAGTTAACTACTTCAGATCACATATTCCGCTAATGTTTTAAGAAAATGTTCAATATCCTTATTGATAGTACTAGCAGTTTCCACCACAATTCGTAGTTCTTTTTCGACATATATGGACAAAGGTTCCATTAACCACCCTTTGCTAAGTACTATAGGTTGTCTCAGTGTTAAACAGAGAAAAAATGCGGTGAATTAAGTTAAGAGATTAGAGTTGTGTGTTACTAGTGTTTTTATTTGTGTTTTACTAAAGACATTTGGATTTTTAAGTGCACGCCTTTGAAGTTTTTTTCTGCACCTCTAACTTTGTTGATTTGCATTATTTAAAAAAAAGAAAAATCAGGACACCCTTGCCCTGCTTCTCCACTCAAAAACAATTATCAGAGAGAAACCTACTCACTTTAATTCTTGCCTTCAATTTTTCATATATCCTTCTAATTAACTTTATTATTGTGTCATGCAATGCAAATGGTTCCACTGCTCTACTCATAAAATTCCAGCTTACTCTGTTGAATGCTTTATCCATATCAAGACCCATGAATAATAGTGGAATTCTCTTACATTCTGCCTCCCTGTGGAACATCATTGTATTAATATTGTCAAAAGTTGGCATCCCCTCCACAAAATCACACTGATCTATGTCTATCAGTTTTGTCAAAACATTTGCAATTTAGCATGTATAAACTTAAGAAATTTACAATTATGGTTTAAAAGTGAAATGGGTCCTTATGAACCTAGGTCTAACTGGCCCCTCTTTGGGTAATACAGCCATCACTGCTTTCTTCCAAGATGCTGGAGCTTTCCTCCTTTTAAAATATTATTAAATAAAAGTTTACAGATCTTTATTGCTTTTTTCCCTCCTAACTTCCAAAGTTAAACACAAATATCATATTTTCCTGGGGACTTCCCTGCAGATTGATTATGCAAAACATTTTCACATCATCTCATCTTATCTTTACTATTAGCTGAGCCTCATCTTCTAATTTTGGCATAATCCATTTGAGCTCTTTCTTGGTTTCCACATTCCTCTGCTTTATACAAATGTTTATAACATTTCCAAAACATTGTCAATGTCTCTACAGGATCTTTTTGTATTTTCCTGTCATAGGCACTCTAAGTTTGGTGACATCCCTCTTTATTGTCTGCCACCTAAGTTACTGTGATAAAAAAAATGTTATGCTCTGGAGTTAACAAAAATAGTTTACCATCAACCTTTCTAAACTCATACATAGTATCTAAATTTTGCACTATTTTCTCTTTAGCACTCTGCAGTGGTGCTTCTTGGTCTGTGAGATTTCCCTTTCTCTTTCATTTCTGAAGAAATTTCTATCTTCCCTATTAACTCTCAAATAATTTCTGTACCCATTCCTTAAATTACTCTTTTTTAACAGGGTGGTGGGAAAATACCAGTGTCTCATTTTACTTCATTACTCTACACTACTATTATTACTATTGGTTCATGATCTAAAAAAGTTGTTGGATGTGAGTAAAAGCTTTTAATTAAATGCACATGCTCCTGTGAAACATAATTCCTATTCAGTCTATCTCAATTACTGTACTAATATATGTAAATTATATGCAAATTCTCTCAGAGTTCCTGCTACTGAATTCATGCCTTCTGTACTAAATATTTGTATAATTTCTTCAGAAAAGTACCCTCTTTTGTTATACTTTCTCTTCTGGGTCATCAGTACATTTGCACTATTGCAAATTAAGTTCCATTCCCAACCTGTAAGTAATATTCCCTACGGAAAGCTGATTATTTCCCTCACTATTTTCTTAACCTCCATAATAGCAGTTTTTGATAGAATATAAATATATGACAGCATAATCCTCCTTCCTTGCTAATAGTCCCTTACTACTACAAATCTACCCTTATTGCCTTTTTGTCCTCTTCAGTCATTATTAGAGGTCTTTTAGCAATCAGCATTATCACTCCCCTTTTCCTTTGTCCCTGACATTCCTCTGCTGAATATCCACCCTGAAATCCTTTCTTTGTCAAATTCACATGCTCATTTCTTTCCAAACATGTCTCCTGCAACATTATTTGCACTCTACACTTCTTAACATGACACAATGCTCTTTCCTTTTTCTCTACACCTGTATTCCCATTTGCATTCCAAGACAATATGAATACAATAGCCACTATATAAAAATCTATTGCTCCTACCTATTATACCTGACAAATCAAAAGTTACACTGACATTGACCCACATGAAATATGCCAATCAACATTAGCTGACAAATTGGTTAGAACCACCCTTAGACATTTGTCACAGAGATGCTGGAGGACATGTAGATCCCAGAGGCAAACTGCTCTGACAGATTGCAAACTTCATCCTCCAGTGTGCTCAAAAGCAGGACAATACACTGAGGACATAACATAGTTGTGTAAACTGTCACCTTATAGTACAGTTGTGTACACTTACCATAAATGTAGATGTTCGAGTGTATTCACTGTTGCAGTCATTACATTTGGGTAATCTGCTGGCAGGTTGCCCTCAGTCGGCCTGAATTCCAAAGTCTTGGGTCCTGCGTCGGTTGCTGTCTCCTCTTCCATGAAGTCAGGTCGTCAGGGGTATAAAACATGCAGCCAAAGCCATTTTCTTTAGTTTTTCTTGCCCCCGATGTCAGGTGCCCCCAATAAGGTAGCAAAAAAAAAATATATATATATATATATATATATATATATATATATATGTACATGCATCAATATAAACTTTACCTTCATCTACAAGCAAATACACCACATAGGTTGTAGAAGATAGAGAAGGAAAGATAAACTCCAGAATGACAGGGGGATGGCGGGAGGGTAACCTGGAGTACAACAGTGAACACACTCGAACATCTACATTTATGGTAAGTGTACACAACTGTACTATGTTCTTCGTGTTTCACTGCTGCAGTCATTACATTTGGGTAGAATCCCAAAGCTATGGTTGGGGGGCTGGAGCTAAACAGCATTAGGTGAGGCTATAAGGCCCTGCAGAACTGCAGTGGCAAAGCCTGCCCTGGACTTAAGAGTACAGAGGCAAATGGTAATGCTTTGTAAAGGTGTGAACAGAACTCCAAGTAGCAGCCTCTAGAATGTCTTTGGTTGGTACTCCTCTGAGAAAGGCTGCCGAAGTTGCTACAGCTCTGGTGGAATGAGACCTAATGCCCTTGGGCACAGATTTACCATGGTGTAAGTAGCAGAAACGGATGAAAGTGTCTGCTTTGAGATAGCTTTTCCCTCTGATCCTGCAGCATATGACACTAGTAATTGCTCAGTTTTTCTTAGAGCTTTTGTCCTGCTCAAGTAGAATATTAGTTGCCTGTGTATTTCCAAGGAATGCAGAATTTTCTCCCCCTTGTTCTGTGGATTTGGATAAAAAGTTGGCAAATGAATAGTTTGGTTAAGGGCTACACTGGATACCACCTTAGGCATAAATGTAGGGTTTGTTCTCAGAGAGACCCTGTCTGGATAAAAAATAATAAAGGGTTCCACAGCCATGAGAGCCTGTAGCTCTGAAACTCGTCTTGCAGAAGTTATTGCTAGGAGCAGAGCTGTTTTCCAAGATAAAAACTTTATATCAGCAGTAGCCGCTGGCTCAAAAGGAGGCAGGGTGAGTTTTTCCAAGACATAGTTGAGGTCCCATGCAGGCACTGGTGATCTCCTTGGGGGGTCTTAAATTTTTGGCTCCTATGAGGTACTGCTTTAATAAGGGATGAGAAAAGATTGGTGGCTCTACATTGTAATCAGCCGAAATGGCAGAGGCATGAATTTTAATAGATGAAAAAGATAGGCCTTCGTCCAGCATCTCAGTTAAGTATTGCAAAATCTGAGGAATATTTGTGACAGCTGTATCAGTTCCTTGAGCTTGGTTCCAAGCACAAAATCTCTTCCATTTCCCAGCATAGGATTTTCTAGTACTAGGCCTTCTGGCTTCTAAAATGACATCCATCACAGCTTTACTGAGAGGTGTGGTTTGTATGGCTACAATATCCGTCATGCTGCCAGGTTTAGAGTTCTGAGTTGGCTGTGCAGAATCTGATCATTTTGCTGGGACAGTAGGTGAGGAATTTGAGGTAAGGTCCAGGCTGGGCACTGGGACAAGTACCGTAAGCTCAGATACCAGTACTGGCGTGGCCAGTCTGGGGCAATCAGAATCATTTTTGGTTTCTCCTGTCTGACCTTTAGGAGTACCTTGGGGAGGAGAGGCAGTGGAGGAAAGGCATATACTGATAGGTTTGTCCAGTTGAAAGATAAGGTGTCCACTTTCCAAGCTTGTCTGTGATAGGTCCTCATGCAAAATCTTTTTAGTTGATTGTTGTGAGGGGAGGCAAATAGATCTATGTCCAGGCGTCTCCATTTCTTTGTTATCATGCAGAAGACTTGTGGATCCGGGTGCCACTCATGGGGATCCATGAGGTTTCTGCTTATAGGTTCATAGGTAGGTACTAGGCTATCGGCCCTGGGGCCCATACAAGCCTAGCCAAAAAATGTACCCTGGCTTTCGCCACCCAAGAAAATTATTTTCCTGTGCCCCTGTCGAGCAGAGCCACAGAAGTGATCCCCAGGGTGAATTTCCCATTTCCCATCCAATCATCAAGATTTTTCTTGAAGAGTGCTAATGAGGAGATCTGTTTGACATAGATAGGTAGTCTGTTCCAGAGTATGGGAAGTCTCTGGGACAGGAATCTATCTGTCCAGCATGTTCTGTTTATTGTGGTGACAAGGTTTAGATCCCTAGAGGGTGTAGCTTGGAGGGATTGGGATTTCTTTAAGTGGAGCATGTCCAACAGCTCTGGGTTTGACATAGCTTTGTATGTTAGGCAGAGATCACCCCTGAGTAGGCGATATGCGATGGAGTAAAGCTGTAGTTTTTTAAGACGGTCTGCGTAGGGCATCTGTTTGAGGCCAGTAATCCTCTTTGTGAGGTATTTCTGTGGACTTTCCAGTTGTTGTAGATATCTTGTGAGGTACATACCAAAAGGGGCGTTGTACTCTATAATGGGTGTAATGACTGATGAGTAGAGGGGAACAATGACCTCTTTTTTCTGGATGAGAATCCTTTTGTGATGAGATGAGCCATGTAGAAGGATTTCCTGACCACTGTGGCAATGTGATTATCAAAGGAGAGACTATTGTCCACCTGTGTCCCAAGGTCTCATCACATTTTCAGCATTAAGTAGACTACCAGCTATGTGGTAGTTCATGGGTACAGAGTTTTTACCAAAGGGGATGACAATACACTTTTTGGCATTGAGCTTCAGGCCATGGCTTTGACACCAGGTATCTGTCTCAGTGAGGCCCTTTTGTAGTTTGTCCACATCGTTAGGAGTTTCGATTATGGCTCCTAGTTTGCAGTCATCTGCAAACTTTGTTAGTCAAAGACCTTCTGTGTTAGCCTGCACTTCAGAGAAGTAGATACCAAACAAGAGAGGACCCAGGACTGAACCCTGTGGTACTCCACTTGTCACTGGTCTGATGTCGGATTTGGAATCCGCTACTTTCACAGTGTGGGTTCTGTCCGTGAGCCAGTTGGCAACCCATCTTGTGACATAGGGATTTATACCTAGTTTAGTGAGCTTATCTATAATTCGTTCGTCTTAGTTCATCTGCCAGTGTATTTTCCTTTCCTGGCAGGAATTTTGCCTGCAGATGAACTTGATAAGTCAATGCCGTGTCCAATAAAGCCATGTCTAGTCTGCAAAGGGGCTAAGAATGAGTGCCCCCCCTGCTTGTTTATGTACCACATGACCGTGTGTTGTCCGTCTTTATCAGTAGTTGTCCCGGATGAAGTAGGTCCTTGAAGGCTGTCAGGGCATTTTGAACAGCTAGCATCTCTTTTTGATTGATATGTAGATGCTTTTGGTTTGTGGACCAGGTGCCCTGAATGCCTCTTCCTGCCATGTGTGCCCCCCAGGCATAATCTGATGCATCCGTCGTTAGGCTCTGCCTGGCTGGGGGTAGTGAGAATGGCTGTCCCTTGTTTTGGTGACAAGCCTTTGCCCACCATCGAAACTCCTGTTGCAGGCAGGGAATGAGAGTAAAAAGAAGTTATATACCTACCATAACGTTCCTCGGCCATCTTCAAAAGCTCGAGAGCTGCATACTAGCTCGAGGCCACCCCATATCCCATGATGCCTGGCGCTAGATACCCAGATCTCGTTTGGTAAGTCTAACTGCAGATATAATACGGAAAGGATCCTATCCTGGAATATATTAAACCTCCAAAGAGGCTACTAGACAGAAACGAATACCTAGAGAAGACTCAGCCAGTGAAAAACCATAAGGAACTCTTGGTCTACAAGGATAGGGGGATGGAGGGTGGGACGCAAGAAAGAAGGCGAGATGAAGACAACTAACATGGAACGTTATGGTAGGTACATAACTTCTTTATGTTAAGTTGTCTATCTCGCCTTCATTCTTGCTGGTTGGGACAGCGTCCCTAGCACCTAAAATCCTGGGTGGCCCATCGGAACAAACTCTTCAGAACAGTGGAACCAAAATCTGCTCTGTTTCTGGAAACCACATCTAACTTATAGTGCGAAATGAAAGTATGTGGGTTGGCCCACGTGGCCGCAGCACAAATAGATTACATGGGCAACCTAGCCTGAAAGGCCACAGAAGTGGCTAAAGCTCTGGTGCAGTGACATTTTGGTTTAACAGGTAGTTCCTTATTCTTCAGTTGATAGATAAATGTGATGATAGAAGTCAACCACTTGGACAAGTTTACTTTTGAGACTGGGAGACCTTGTTTACCCTCAGCATAAGATAGGAAAAGTTGATCCGATTTCCTGATATCCTTAGTTCTATGCAAATAAAAGCGTAGTTGCCTGTGAACATCTAACTGATGCAATTTATATTCCGCCCTGTTGGAGTGCTTGGGAAAAAACACAGGAAGGTCTATGGACTGATTCAAGTTATTTTCTGAAGAGACTTTAGGAAGGAAGGATAAGTCCTGAGAGCAACCCTATCATTGTGGAACACTAGGTACGAAGGACGGGTACAAAGAGCCTGCAGTTCCAAAACTCTTCTGGCTGAAGTAATGGCTACCAGAAAGAGTTTTCCAAGATAAAAACTTCAAGGAACAAGATGCTGCAGGTTTGAAGGGAGGCAATATTAGAGAAGCTAACATCAAATTTAGATCCCACGGAGGTGGAGGATCTCTCACTGGAGGCCTGAGCAGAGTGGTCCCTTTGAGAAAGGCTCTACATAGCTTATGTGACATGATATTATTTCCCGACCGGCCAATGTGAAAATTTGAAATTGCAGCTAACTGAACTCTAATTGTAGCTGAAGTGGACCCAGAATGAAAGAGTTCCGCAAGAAATTCCAAAATGTGGTGTATAGGGGCTGAAAAGGGATCTATACTCTTAGTCTCTGCCCAGGAAGAAAAACGTTTCCACTTACTAGCGTAAGTTTTTCTAGTGGTAGACTTGTGCGATGATAAAATAATTTTGCGCACAGAGGGGGAGATATCTGGAAGCCTGGCTAAGGTTGGAAGTGGAGCAACCAAGCAGTGAGCTGGAGAGATTGCAGGGATTGGTGCAGCCAGCCCGATTGATGGATCAGAAGGTCTGGAACTAGGTCCAGAGTCCAAGGCTGCTCGAGAAGATGATGATGCAGGAACGGGAACCATATTTGTCGAGGCCAGTAAAGACCAATGAGAATCATTTTGTAGCCCAAAACGGTAGCTTTCTGTATCAGTTTCGGAATAAGGGGAAACGGAGGAAATGCATAAAGAAGTCCCTGAGGCCAATCGTGGACTAGAGCGTCTCTGGGGGAATGTCCGGGAAGTGGAAGGAGAGAGAAGAAATTGCTGCACTTGCTGTTGAAGGGGGTGGCAAAAAGGTTGCAGCAAGGCTGGCCCCATTTGCGGAATATTAGGTACGCAACTACTTGATTCAGAGACCACTCGTGAGGCATGAGAATTGCTCTGCTCAGCCTGTCTGCTATGATGTTGGACTTCCCAGGGATGTGCGTTGCGATCAGAAACCATTGGGAAGAGATCGCCCACTGCCAGAGTCTGAGTGCTTCTCAACATAGGGGGTAGGACTTGGTTCCGCCCTGCTTGTTGATGTACCACACTACTGACATATTGTCCGTTTGAATTGCAATGGTCCCGGTAGGAAGAGAGTCCTGAAGAGCTTGCAACGCTAAAAGCACAGACCACATCTCATAGGTTCATAGGTTCATAGGTTCATACTAGGCTATCTGCTTTAGTATGGGGAACTAAGACATTTATATGCAGGTGGTACTCGTGAAGTTGCCAGGTGCCTTGGACTGTCCTGCCCTGATAATGCCCCCCCCCACCCGATCAGGGAAGCGTCCGTGGTAACCGTAGCAACTGGGGGGGGGTACAAATGGTCTGCTTAGGGGCACTGATGTGGAGACCATCCATCATGCAAGGTGCTTTTTGCATGTTTCCGTGATCATAATCGTGTGACACATGGGAAGCTGCTGGAAGGACCATTGGGTGAAAAGCAGCCACTGTAGAATCCTCATGTGAAAACGAGATAGAGGAACAAGTATGATCGCTGCTGCCATGAGACCCAGAGTTTGGAGGACGAACCTGGCTTGAATTCTTTTGCATGCTAATAAGACCTGTACATGTTGACAAATCACTAATACCCTGTCTGGTGGAAGGCTAGCTGACATGTCTCTTGTATTTAAATTTGCACCTATAAAGGTGATAGACTGACAGGGCGATAATGCAGACTTTTTGAAATTTATTGAGATACCTAGTCTGGAGCAAGTCTCTATAGTGTAGTCTCTGGCTCACAGAAGGTGATGCCTGGTAGAAGCAGTAAGGAGCCAGTCGTCTAGATATGGAAACACCTGGAATCCTTGCTGTCTTAGGTGAGCGGTAACTACTGACATGCATTTGATGAACACCCTGGGGGCTGTGGTGAGACCAAAGGGCAGAGCTCTGAAATGGTAATGGCTGGCTCCCAGCCAGAAGCAAAGGAATCTTCTGGAGCGTCTGTCCATTTTGACGTGGTAGTACGCATCCTGAAGATCTATAGAGCACATCCAATTGTCCTGACCCAGAAAGGGCATAATGGACTGTAGCGTGACCATCCGAAACTTCGTTCTATGTACAGACCTGTTCAGTCTGCTGAGATCCAGAATGGGTCTCCAGTCCACTGTCTTTTTTGGTACCAAAAAGAACCTTGAGTAAATTCCGGATCCTTGCTGGTCTGCTGGGACTTGCTGGATGGGCCTTTTTCTTAGCAGTTCTGAAATTTCTTGTACTGCTTGATCCCTTAAATTGGGTGGAACATCTGGAAAGGACTTGTTTAACACTACGGGAGTGCGAACAAAGGGTATTCTGTAGCCTCTGGATATAACCGACTGTACCCATTTGTCTTGTGTTATGTCTTGCCAGGCTCTTGGGTACAGTGATAATCTACCCCCGACTGCCTCCAGAGGTGGGCAGTCGGGCAACCCTTCAGGGATGCTGGAAGAGCTTGTCAAAGAAGGATTCTCTACTGCCCTCGTTTTGCAGACCCCCTCTGCCACAAGGGCGGCATCTATTATTGTTCACTCCTCTGCCGCTGGATGGGAACTCACCACGTGTGTCCGGCAAGGCTCCCTGGGATTTCCAGAACCACATTTTCCCACTCTTCTGACCCTTGGGATATGGTCTGGAAGAAGTGGAAAAACGGACTTCTCATGGCAGAGAGAGTCTTGCCTTCCTGCTCACACCTGGTAAGGGTGTCCTTCACCTGTGATCCAAAAAGAGAGGAACCATTAAAAGGGGTGTTGGTGAAATACGCTCTGAAAGGTTCCGCAAAGTTACACAGCCGCATCCAGGCGTGTCTCCTTAGAGCAACACCTGTGCCCGCGGCTCTACTCGCACCATCGGCTGCATAAGAAATGAGCCTCATGGAGGAGTGCACCACTGAATTAAGAGTCGCCAGCTGGGAGGCTGCCTTAGCCCGGGCCCCCTCAGCTGATGGATCTTGGAGGGTATCTCCAAGCTCTTTAAGGAGATCCATTTGAAGGCGGGTAAAGTGGCACAAATAATTCAGAGACCTCATAGAAAAGGTCGCTGAAGAGAACATCCGCGTCCCATATCTGTCCATCATCTTGGACTCCTTGTTAGCGGGATGGACAGATGAAGAAGTTTCAGCCAACTCCTTCTTTGTGGCTGGCGCTACCACAATGGCATCAACAGGGACACCCTTGGTCAAAAACTGTTTATCCTGTGAGGCAGTTATGAATTTAGCGGGTTTTCTGGGGGTCGGTTCCACTGTGTCTGGAGCTGACCATGCCTTCCGAGCCACCACAGACATCAGTGGGTCAAAAGGCGGAGACACCCAGGAGGTGGAAGGTCGGGATCCAAACGCATCCAGGAATACAGACTCATCCTCGGAGGGGTTTAGGGTAGTCCAGTCCCCCCTCTGCCTAAGCATTTCAAGGATGTCTGCGAAGGAGACATCTTCAGAGGGGGATCTCTGGGACCCTTCGGAATCCTCTAAGTCAGTATCTGATGCGACAGACTCAGGGGAGTCAACATGCTTCCTCTTGCATTTCCTCTTATGAGGTGGCTCCTCTGAATGATCAGGGGAGGCCTCGTTAGAGGAAGATACACCCAAGGGGGTGCCCTGGAGCGTTGGTTCCCCACGCTTGGGGTCTGGAGGTGGGGCAGAGGCAGACACAGGCACCACAGTGGGAGGAGCAGATGGGGATGATCGTGGGGCTGACTCAGGGGCTAGCACACTCCTCATGACCTCAAAGGTGTCCCTGCTTGGATGCCGAGAAGGCTCAGGTTCCGAAGAGACCGGAATCCCTCTCCGCACTGAGGGGGATGGCTCTGAAGCTGATATAGGAGCTGAGCTCTCCTGCGCCAAAGCTCCGAGGGGGAGAAAGGGGTCGGACAAGAGTCTGATGCCACTCGCCCCCTCGGAGCCGACGAGGGAGTCTCGGCGCCCAGAACCTTCCAAGGACAGTACCAAGGAAGTGATCAGAGCCGATGACGGAACCAAAGGAGAAAGTATCGGTGCCGACGGTTCCACGACTCGAACCCGAACGAACTCCAGCTCCGAACTCAAGGGAGGAGTCAGACGAGGAATAACTGCAGACATGGAGGGAGCCGACACCTGATGAGGGGGGCTGGACAACATTTTTGCTAGGGCCTGCGATTTTAACAGCCTACTGACCACTCTCTCCACGTCATGATCTGATAGTCTTGAGGACTGAAGAGTGGGACCGATGACTGTGCTCCGACTGGAGCAGAGGAGACCTCGGAGCCGTGCGTATCGACTCCAGGGAGGGAGACCTAGATCTCTTTCGACTCCCCGATGTCTCAGAAGGGAGAGTCGGAACCGACTGGGAGACAGGTAAATCGGTTCTGGCCGGAACCGAGGCTGAAGGAACAGCTTCACCTATCGACAGCTCCGAACTGGGAGCCGAAGATTTAGGTGGCTTAGAGGCCTTCACAGGCTGAGCCTTTGCTGGTGAATCCTGCTTAAGTAAACCCCGTAGGATTAACTTATTTTTATGCTCCTGCAGGACTCTTGGGCTGAAGGCATGGCAAACCGAACAAGAGTCCTGCAGGCGCACGGCGCCCAGACAATAGACACAAGAAGTGTGACCATCTGTCAGAGACATCTTCTGACAGCATGAGTCACACTTCTTGAATCCGGACACCTTGGTGTCCTTGGACATCCCTGAAAAGAAATTGAAAACCAAGAACAATACACCAAAAAAAAAAAACTAGGATATAACAACTACCACTAAAGTTGACACATCCAAAAAAAAAAAAACAGTCAAGATACTAACTAGGTAAAAGCTAACAAGTTTTTTTTTTTATAGAGAAAAGGAAAAGGGTTACCCTCTAATTTAAACGTCTATCTATGAGAAGAAGTGAAGGGGGGAGGGGAAAACTCTCTAAAACGAGTTTTCTGAAGGGATAGGGGAAGGTTCAAGAATTGTGTATACAACAAGTATATATATATATATATATATATATATATATATATAGAGAGAGAGAGAGAGAAAGGTTAACTACTATAAACAATCTACGCTAACAAGTCTAAATTTTATCAAAACGGATATTATAATGAAAAAATACGACCTGAGCCAGTAAGACAACCTCGCAGCAGAAGCGGCAAACGAGATCTGGGTATCTAGCGCGAGGCATCATGGGATATGGGGTGGCCTCGAGCCAGTATGCAGCTCTCGAGCTTTTGAAGATGGCAGAGTCGGAGCCGAGGATCGGCTCTGAACCCAACCAGCAAGAATGAAGGCGAGATAAACAAGTTAACATTCATTGTTTCCAGGCTGTGGCAATGTTGTCTCCAGACACTTTTTAGGTACCACTGAATTTTTCTCATATGCAGTCTTGCATATGGTATTAGTAAGATGCAGGATGCCATGAAGCCCAAAGCCTGCAGAATTTTTCTTGCAGATAACTGGGCCTTTGTTGCCATTTCCTTGAAATATGTAGTCAGTTGCCTTTGTTTGTCTGGAGTGAGATAAGCCATCTGGGCAGTTGTATTTAAGCTTGCACCCAGGAATATTATCTCTTGAGTGGGTACTAGTTTTGATTTCTTTTTGTTGACTGTGTACCCTAGACATGTTAAAATTCTTTTCACAAACGTCAGATGCTGTAGTAGAAAGTCCCTGTTCTCTGCTTGTATGAGGCAGTCGTCCAAGTAAGGATATATTTGCATTCCTCTTTGTGTGCAGTAAGCAATTACTGGTGCCAGGCACTTTGTGAAGACCCTGGGCGCAGTAGATAAGCCAAAGGCAGTGCAGAGAATTGGTAATGCTTTGAGCCAGCCTTGAATCTGAGGTATCTTCTGCATGATTGTCTGATTGGGACATGCAGGTATGCCTCTTTTAAGTCTAAAGTCACGAGCCAAGCCTTGCTGCCCAGCATGGGCAGAAGCTGCTGCAAGGTCAACATCTTGAATTTTAGTATATCCAGGAAAGTGTTTAGAATAGATAGGTCCAGTATTGGACTCCTTGCTTTGTCCTTTATGGGTACCAAGAACAGTCTTGAGTAAAATCCTTGTCCTTGCTCTTGCTGTTGCACTTGTTGAATAGCCCTCATGTCCATGAGAGCTGCGACTTGTTTTTGAGCCTCTGCCCATTGATTTTTTGGCAAGTCTGGCCAACCGTTTGCCCTTGGCAGGGTATGGAAATGAAACTTGTAGCCTTGTAACACTATGTCTAGAACCCATTTGTCCTGGGTTATAATGTGCCAATTTTGTGAAAAAAGTGCTAGTTTTCCCCCTATGGGTGCTGCCAAAAGATAAGTGCTTGGTGCAGGCAGGGGGAAGTCATTGGGACTGTTTCCTATATGGTTGTGATTTGTCTTCTCCACCTTTGGAGGTAGAAGCACCCCATTGCTTAGACCTGTAGGAACCTTGCGGCTGTGATCTGCCTCTAGGGCATCTGGATCTGCCCCTTTGAGGTATGTCTGAGACTGGAAAGGACCAATTCTTTGTAGGCCAGTGTCTGCTAAATCTAGGTGGCTGTACCTGTAAGAAATCCTTGACCATTTGCATAGATTAAGCTTTGTCCTCCATTTTCTTTAACACTTCTTCTGCCTTAACACCAAACAAGGTATCATGTTGCAAAGTAGCATCTAATAATTTTGCTTTAACATGATCAGGCAGATTTTGCTCCTTTAACCAAGCATGCCTCCTAATGACAGAACCTATAACAGCGGCCCTGCAGGAGGCCTTCAGAGAATCAAAACCACATTGCAAAGTATGTTTTCCAACTTGTTCAGCTGCATGCAATAAATCCTGCATTTCTTTGTTTTCTGCACAGTCAGAATTTACCATCATTTTCTGTTTAAGCAGTGTCATGATATATTGCTGATATTTGAGCATATGAAACTGGCAATTTAAGGCCCTTATAGCTAAGGTAGCAGATGTGTAAATCTTTTCCCCCATCTATCCAGTGCCCTAAGAATCCTTGTCAGAGGGGGTCAAGTTTTTTGCAGTGGAAGCCTTGACCCCTCTGGGACCCTGAGAAATAGTTTCTGGGTCTGCAGTAGGGTTTTTGAAAAGAAATTTATGAGCGTCAGGGACCCTGTAGTATCTCTCCGGCTTAACAGGAGCTGGAGGTAAGGAGTCAGGGGTCAGACTAGACTCTGAGAACACATCATCTACAATGTCTAACACAGGTGGGATAGCTAGAGGCCTGTGTTGTGTTGAGGTAGTAAAAGGAAGTCTCTGAGCCTCTTCTTAGGTTCTGAAAAATCTTGGCTCTCCCAGTGGAAGTGCTCTCTCATGGTATGCAAGGTTTCCCCAAAAGAGTAGTCCTCAGGAGGAGAAGCTGAAGGAATTGATTCTTCAGCATCAGAGTCCTCATAGGGGGGAAGAGAATATTCCTGATCAGAAGAGGAATCAGAAGAAATGGAAACCTGATCTGAATATTCATAGTCTGTCTCTTGCCTAGGGCTCTTATCAGGAGGGGGATGGGAACCTCTGATCAAGGTAATTAAGTCTTCGGCCATTTTGAGCATCTGCTTTTTGGGCATGGAGGCTTGTCCATGTGGCTGGTGAACTTGTTTCTTTGCCTTTAAAAAAGTTTTAGTCTTTGCCTTTGAAGTCGGTTTAATATATAATTGTTTAGGTCTGAATACACCCTCAGAAGCCGATGCCTGCTCAGCGGCTCCGGACACATCTGAGGGAATAATTTCTGAGGCTCCAACACCTTGAGTTTCCAGCGGCCTGGCCGACTCCACGTGGGAGTCGGTAGCGGCCTGTGACTCTAAAGTAGCGGGCATCAGGAGCTGCAAAAGCACCTCACTGAGAACCGGTGAACCGGTGACTTGCTTAGGAGAAGCTTCGTCATCAGTTTTGGACCTCGGTTGCCTGTCTTTTTCTTTTTCTTTGAGTTTTTTGTGAATTCCGGTAGTCGGATGGCTATCCGACGACATTGTATAATTAAATCTTTGCCCAAAATAGCTTAATGCAAAATTGTACCGACGCTTAATAGTGCGTTGGTTAAATCTAGCACAAAACCGACAACTAAAAACGTCATGGTCAGGGCCTAGGCAAGTAATACAGTAAGAATGAAAGTCCTTATGAGGTATTTGTTTCCCACAAGAAATACAATTATTAACTTTTTCTGACATCGGTCTGGAGCAAAAAAAAAGTTTCCCCAACGGGGTACTTAGCTTTTAATGAAGACTTCGGATCTGAAACTCGAACACGAAAATCTCAAGAGTCGGCCGACCAGAACTTGCGAACTACATCTGCTTCGGGCACCGCGCGGCAAGAAAGACTAAAGAAAATGGCGTCGGCTGCATCTTTTATACCCCTGGTGACCTGACGTCAGGGAAGAGGCGACAGCAACCGACACAGGACCCAAGACTTTGGAATTCAGGCCGACTGAGGGCAACCTGCCAGCAGGATAACCCAAATGTAATGACTGCAACAGTGAAACACGAAGTACATCCTATGATGAGAGTCAGCGGTATGAAACACCATTTAGGCAGCCACCAGGGGTAGTTTGAGAGTTTTTTCCTTTTTTTTTCCCCATCCTACACCCTGCACATGTCTAGTAATAAGCCATGGGTGAGGCGTGCAATGAACACCAGCATTGCAACACTTCTCACGTCCACAAGGGGCTGATGTGAGCAGGACTGGCCCATCCACCCACAGGGAGCACCACACCTTTATTTTCCCTGTCTTCATCTGGAAAATAATCTGTGTATGTCTGCTCCAAACATGTGTACCCCCGCCCATACCAAAGAAGGACACTGCCATCCTCCCTACATGCACCATCAAGCACTTGAGCCACTATTTGAACTTGGGGAAAGCAGGCTACAATACTCTCCATAATACTCCTCAGTTCTTAACTGCTAATCATTTCAAAATGCACTGAATTACAGGAAACAGAACGGTGGCTTCTGATAAAGTACAGTTTTGTACCTACCATAAATGTAGATGTCCGATAGGCATGCATCTGCAGTCCTTACAAATGGGTTGTCCTGTCGTCAGGCAGCCCTTCGGTCGGCCGGATTCCAAAGTCTGGGTCTGGCCTCGGCTGGTGTCGCACTTCACCCGACGTCATTGCGGCAGTTCTTTGGGTATAAAGGCATCAGCCGACGCCATTTTCCTCAGTGTTTCTTGCCCCAGATGCCAGGTGCCCTCTAGGAAGGCTTAATTTGGATAAATGCAAATGGTTCCAAATAGTAGAGAGCAAACAAAAAATAAGCATGTATGTACATATATACAGACAAATACACCATAATAGATTCCCCCAACTAGCTACAAGATGGGCAAATACCCTAGGAGTACCACAGAGGGGAAGGAGGGTGGGTAATCCTGACTGCAGATGCATGCCTATCGGACATCTACATTTATGGTAGGTACAAAACTGTACTATGTCCTTCAAGGATGCATCTGCAGTCCTTACAAATGGGTAGAATACCATAGCCAAACTGGGGGAGGAGGAGAAATAAGATTATGGTGTAGCTAAGATCCCTTGCAAAACAGCAGTGGCAAAACCTGCTCGGGATCTGGAGTATAAAGGTAAATTATAATGCTTGGCAAATGTATGCACGGAGCTCCAAGTAGCAGCCTCTAAAATGTCTTTGGTAGCCACTCCTCGTAGGAAAGCTGTGGTAGTGGCTGTTGCCCTTGTAGAGTGAGGCCTGATGTTTTCTGGAGTTTTCTTCCCATGGTAGGAGTAACAAAATCTAATGCAATTTCCTATCCACTTAGAGATTGTCTGTTTTGAAATTGCTTTTCCTTCTATTCCTGTTGCATATGCTACCAGTAGTTGGTCAGTTTTTCTATTGCCCTTGGTCCTGTCCAGGTAGTAGCGTAGTTGTCTATGTACATCCAAGGTATGCAACAGTCTTTCCCCCCTGTTCTGTGGGTTGGGGAAGAATGTAGGTAGATGGATAGCTTGATTTAAAGATACCCTGGAGACCACCTTTGGCATAAAAGTAGGATTTGTTCTCATGGACACTCTATCTTGATGGAAGATCAGGAAGGGCTGTACTGCCATTAATGCCTGTAGCTCAGATACCCTTCTTGCTGAAGTGATTGCAAGCAGGAAAGCAGTTTTCCATGATAAGTATTGTAAGTCTGCTGTTGCTGCTGGTTCGAAAGGAGGGAGTGTCAACTTTTCAAGCACGAAGTTCAAGTCCCACGCTGGCAATGGTGTCTTCCTAGGTGGCTTTACATTTTAATTCCTCTCAGAAACTGCCTGAGCAGAGGATGTGAGAAGACTGGAGGATCCAAGTTGTATTCTGCTGAAATAGCTGATGCATGAATCTTAATGGAAGAATAGAACAGGCCGTTGTGGAAGAGCTCTGCCAAGTATTCCAGGATGTTGGCTATGTTTACCAGTGACACATTTTCTCCCTTTGTAGTACTCCAAATGTGATATCTTTTCCATTTTGCTGAATATTTTTTTCTTGTTGAGGGTCTGCGAGCCTCCAAGATAATGTCTTTAACCCTTTGGGATAAATTTGGGTTATTTGGTCTTATGCAATGTTCCAGGCAGTCAGCTGCAGTGTTTTCGGGTTTGGATGCAGGGTGTTGTAGTTGTTCTGTGTTAACAGTAAGGGAACTAGAGGTAGAGTCCATATTTGTTCCCGAGACATGCTCCTCAGTAATGGGTACCAATGTTGCCTTGGCCAGTCTGGAGCTATCAGGATGATCCTTGGACGGTCCTCTTTGATTTTCAATAGCACCTTGTGCATCAAAGGAAGTGGTGGGAATGCATATGCTGTCAGGTTTTTCCAACTGAAAGATAGGGAGTCCACTTTCCAAGCAAGTGGGTGGTACGTCCTTGTGCAGAATTTCTTCAGTTGGTGATTGCGTGGGGATGCAAATAAGTCTATTTCTGGTAGCCCCACTTTCTTGTAATGGTTTTGAAGATGTCTGGATGCAGCATCCATTCGTGGGCATCCGTGGTAGTTCTGCTTAGTATGTCTGCTAGAATGTTTTCTTTTCCTGGCACAAAAATTGCTTGTAACTGGATGTTGAAGCTCAGGGCCACATTCCAGATGTCCATTGCCATCCGGCATAGAGGGTACGAATGTGTGCCTCCCTGTTTGTTGATGTACCACATAACTGTGGTGTTGTCTGTCCTTATCAACAGTGGACCTTGTTGAAGAAATGGTCTGAATGTCTGAATTGCCAGTTTTACCGCCAGCATTTCCTTTTGATTTATGTGTAGGTGCAGCTGGTCTTGAGTCCATAAGCCTTGTGTGCACTTGTCCAGCATGTGCGCCCCCCAACCGAGGTCTGAGGCGTCCGTTGTGATTGTCTGGCTTGGTTGAGTGCTGTGGAAGGGCAGTCCTTTGTTTGATTGACATGATCTGGTAAGGCCTGCTCTTTTAACCATGCATGTCTTCTGATCACTGTGCCAGTCATGGCTGATCTAAAGGAAGCTTCCATTGCATCATAGCCGCATTTTAAGGAATGATTACTGACCTGCTGAATGTTATGTACCATTTCCTGAACAGATTTTTTGTCTAATGGTTCATCTGAGGACAGCTTTTTAGTTAACTGGTCTAACATAAATTCTTGATACTGGATCATGTGGAATTGACAGTTCAAGGCCCTAGCTGAAAGAGTAGCTGAAGTGTAAACTTTTTTACCCCATCTCTCTAAGGACCTGGATTCCCTTTCAGAGGGGAGGGTTTTTTTGGCAGAGGTAGCTGCTACAGCCTTAGGTCCCTGGGAGATAGTTTCGGGATCTGCAAAAGGAGCCTTATACAAATGATAATGTGTGTCCGGGACCCTGTAGTACCTATCGGGCTTAGCAGGGGCCGGAGGAAGAGAATCAGGAGCAGTACAAGCATCATTAAAAGCATCATCCACAACAGTAAATACTGGAGGAATGGCTAAAGGCCTATGCTGTGGCAAATGCAGGAAGGTTCTAAGCCTTTTCCTAGTGTCTGAAAATTCCTGGCCCTGCCATTGAAATTGTTCCCTCATAGCATGCAAGGTTTCCCCAAAAGAAAATTCCTCAGGCGGAGAGGCTGAAGGAATGGAGTCTTCTGCATCAAAGTCCTCATAAGGAGAAAAGGGGGCCTCTGGAGGGTTTGAATTATCTGATTCATCAGAGGAGCCATCTGAAGAAACTGGCTCAGGGGGCTCTACTCTAGTCCTCTTCTCTGGAGGTGGGTGAGAGGCCCTGTCTGGATGTGGTTGGGATCCCCGGATCAAAGAAATGAGATCCTCTGCTAGACTAAGCATTTGTGAACTAGAACTGGGCCTGTGAGAGGGGTCTTAGCAGGCACAGTTTTGGTAGTTTTTGCTGCTTTAGCCCTGGCAAAGGCCTTAATCGACATGGATGCAGGAGGCCTAGCAGCTCCACGCAGGGGTAGAAATATCCAAAGGGATAGTATCGGATAAATCCTGTGAACCTGCAAGAGCAGGTGGGATTTCAGTAGCAGATTCAGCCAAGCTGGAAGAGGCCTCGGTAAGTGGCAAGCTTTCGGCCGAAGGAAGAACTGTGGACTCGGTTTCAGCAAACCGAGACACTCGCTGTTATTTAACCGCGTTTCGCTGAAACCGCGGACCGCGTGTCGGTCCTTTAGTCTGGCGCTTTTAGAAATTTGCATAGTCGGAGGATCCGACGGCATAATGTAAGCAAAATCGAAAACTCTTCAGCAAATTCCGACCGACGTCTAAGCGTTCGTCGGTTGAAAGAAGCACAGGCTAGACAAGCTGCTACGTTGTGGGCTGGGCCAAAGCAAGGTAAGCAGAGAGAGTGGAAATCTTTATGAGGTATTTGTTTCCCACAAGTTAAACAGTTATTCACTTTTTCTGACATCGGCTGAGGCAAGAAAGAGTCCCCAACGGGGTACTTAGCTTTTTAGAAGTCTTCGGTAGTAGTAGAAGTATTCGGTAGTAGTAATCTCTGGTTCTGATCGACCGGCACTTGCGAACAGCTTCTGCTTCGGGTGCCACGCGGCAAGAAAGACTGAGGAAAATGGCGTCGGCTGATGCCTTTATACCCGAAGAACTGCCGCAATGACGTCGGGTGAAGTGCGACACCAGTCGAGGCCAGACCCAGACTTTGGAATCCGGCCGACCGAAGGGCTGCCTGACGACATGACAACCCATTTGTAAGGACTGCAGATGCATCCTTGAAGGACATCTGATCTACAGCTGGAATGGCAAGAAGGAAGAGACAGTGCAGAAATAAATTAAGCCTGAAGGGGTGATCTACACTATATTGCTTGTTGAAGGGATGCACTAATGCCCAAGGTGGACAGGCTTCTTCTGTGGCAATAATGAAACAATGAAAGCAGCAACACCCACCCATCAGCATGCTGTCACATGATGCACTAGTTTAAACTGCCTTGCACCCATGAGTCCACCAGTTCCATCCCATCTACTGAGTAAGCACCTTCCTGAAAGTTAAGAACAATGAAGATTTCACTCCTACACTGTTTAAGGATATAGAAATATAAACTTGCCCAACTTGCAGGGAACTCCAAGAAGCAGCTGCTGGATGGAACAGCTATCAAGGCACAGGGAGATGGCAGCAAGGTATCTAGGACCCAATTAAAAGGATCTCCTTCATGATCAACTGATATGGCGAGAATGTGCCTATTATATCTAACACTAAGACCATCCACAGGAAGTACATACTGGGAAGAACCCTGAAAGGTGTGGAAGGAGACAAAGGACATCTGAAAACTGAAAGCTCAAAAAAATGAGAGTCCTGAGCACTGAAGTACCAAAGGGGTACGACTCATGGATCCACGGTATAAGGAAATATGCTTTGTGACTGTGGTGAGATTAAAACCATACAAATACTGAGATGCAACAGCTACCTTCACGCTGATCAAATGAAGCAGCATAAAGACATACTCATTCCAAATGGAGAATCTCTTCTGCTTAGATGAGTAGGTTTGTCATATGGGAGGCTTTGTAGCAACTCTGAGTCCTCTCCGATACCCTGACTCAGAAGTCTGGCAGGATTAAGGATCTAAATCGACAGCTATGCTCTGAGGTGGAGACTATCACTTTAACCACAGAGGGCTTTCTTGCTTGAAATGGGGATGTTTCTTGCACTGCCAAGGAACCAATAGCCTAAAACTGCTCATTTCTTGACCATCAAAAAGTGAAGAAAATAAAGTTTTGTTCCTCCTGAAAATGTTGTGATCTACAGAACCAGATGGAATGATGGGAGAGGTACAGGAATCATAGAAATTATGAAGCTGGTAAATCTATATACTATTTACACATTGCCAAAATTCATCAAGATGTACTTCCTCGTTCCAGAAGTGCAAGGCCTGTCAGCATCAGGCAGGAATTTGTGGATTCCTATCCGACTGCTGAGGTTCATCTTGAAAGATGTAAGCGTGCCATTTTGTTTCACATGTAATGGCAATTTGTTCCAGAAATGGGAAAACAGTGCATAACAGCTGTCTCCTCAGCATGTTCTGTTTATATGCTGGTGAAGATTTAAATCCTTAGATAGTGTACTGTACATCTATTTTTCTTGAAAATGTGCATGATATCTAGGAAGGCTGAGTCCTTAACTGCATGGAATGCAAGACATAAACCATCACCAAGGAGTCTGAAAATCAAAAGTATAAGGATGGAGCTTCAAGTCTGTCTTGCTAGCTAGATATCTTAATACCAGTAAGCTTTTTTATTTAGGAACCTCTGGGGTACTTACATTTGCAAGCTGAACTGATACATACCAAAGTGGACTCCACGCTCAATAACTGGTCTGACTAAGGGCAGAGTCCAGATGGGATAACATTTTTAATGTAGTTCAAGATGCCTTTGCATATCAGTTTGGTAAGGTAGAAGGATTTTCTGACTACTGATGCATCAAGATGGTCAAAAGAGAGGGAGATGTTGAAAATGGTGACATCATCCCAGACTACTATTACACTTTGGACAGTTACTGGCTCTTTTATTATCAGAAGAAGAGGATAGTTACCAAATACACTAAATGCAAAAAAGTCTAGTATCACTGCAAGCTCCTTTTCACTACACAATCGCTTTGTAAGGATTAATTTACACTGGAGGGATTATACACCTGGGTAGGAGTGTAAAATCACCAGCAAATTTAGTTAGCTATAGATTTGGACTTACAGTTTAGAAGGTGGAGAAGTACATGCCAAGAATGACAGGTCCCAGGACTAAGTCCTGATGTATGTCTAGTAATACTTTTGTTTTCTTTGGGGTCACATTACACCTTAATTATGTGGGATCTTGACTCTTAGTTACCTACCTTACTACATAAAGGTCCACATCTAGGCCTTAACAGGCGACTCTGCTGTCAGGCACAAGGACACCACCCTCGCCAGGATGGATAAGAATTGTGTGGCAGGCTTGCAGCTGTTTTCCGGGAGCCAGAATCCAGGATGTAACAAGGGCTCTTAGATTTTCTCCAAACTAACAAATACAATTAGGATCGGATAATGATCCAACTGGGAGTGGATGATCATATGAGCTCTACCCAGAGGAGCATTCAAAAGGATATGATTGAGCTTGCTATGGAGGTGTCTGAGGCAGGAAAGACACTGGTCTAGAGTGGTATTTTGCCATCACCTAGAAAGATGCTAAGATTCAAAGATGAGATAAATGGCTTTAATAATGCACCATGTAGCTGGTATCATTCTAGGGGGATTCAGTGTGTCAGTTAGGGGTGAGATGGCTGACAAGCCTTCCAGCTTTATCAAAGATAGTCTGTAATTCTCTTACTCTGGCTTTTGCATTTTAGCTAAAGCCTTTGCTGCCCCTACTGTGCCTCTTTGGGCTGAGTCCATCTGATGGGCATTCCAACCTAGTAAACCCTAATCTGGAAAAATATTAATGTAGCTCCATTCAATGCCAGGAGTCTTAACAAATAAAGCCCGAACTTGAGGCTTTCCTGCATCTTGAGAACATTGAAATATGTGTAGTTGCAGAGACATGGCTTCAGAGCCAAGAAAGCATTCCCTCTATGCCTTCAGACTTGGCACCGGCAACTGTGGGGAGTATCAACACCTATAAATCACCACAAACAAGATTAATTACCACTTCATAGCTAGTAATAGAACGCATTCTATACCCCCTACAGAACAGGACAACAGTCTTTACACAATGGACCTTTCTACTGAGGGACTTCAATTATCCATCAATAAACTGGCTGATCTGCACTGGCAATGGACGGCATGCTTAGCAGTTTCTTGATATTATAAATGATAACTCTCTTTTACAATAGTTTATCATCCTACTAGGGACCCCAATACCCTTTTTAACATCCTTTCTGAATTATCACTTATGCCATATGCAGACATACATTTATATAAAAGAAAAACCATATAATGTGTCTACAGTTATAAACATTACATATCACATATATTCATCTGTACAATTATCATCAATCTAACAACACATAAATTGCTCAATTCCTTTCTTCCCTTAAACCTTGCTCCTCCTCCAAAACATTAGTCTGCATGTACTGTTCACAAAATTTCCATTTTGTTTTCTATGTAATTTGCTTCTACCCTTTTCTAAAGATCCCACTTAAAGCACCTTTATCTTGGTTTCAATATTCACTACTTCAAATACAGTTGGTTAGACATTTAATTTCCATTTCTAATAATTGCTTTTCTGGCAGCCACAAGAATTAAATTTAACAAAGCCTTACTATGTCTAGGCAGTTGAGATCCTGTATCCTAGCTGAAAAAAAAATTTCCCTAGTTACACCTATTTGCTCACCCAATACTTCTGACAGTGCTCTGTAGCGAATTTTTAAACTCTGGCAACTCATTACACTTCCAAAACATATGTTCCCAGTGGGTCTATATCACGTTGTCGAACTTTTAAAAGTTCGAACGTCATATGGTCGACACCATATGATCGAACTTTTAAAAGTTTGAATGTTTCAACGGAGATCTCCGTACAGTGCGGAATGGGAATATTTCCCTTTCTGCATGAACTTGGAGTTGGTATATTTAAAGAATGGGGGGTGTGGGGGGTGCAACAGTTCAGGCAGGTTTTTTCTTTGGTTTATTTTTTTTTATTACATTTTCGAACTTTTAATAGTTCGATTATATGGTGTCGACTATATGGCGTTCGAACTTTTAAAAGCTCGATTATGTAATATAGACGAGTTCTCAGTTACCTCTTTCATCCCTCATCATACCTCCAGCATCTGCCATCTACCTGAGGAAAAATGCTTTGGAGTCTGCCTGGGGTATAAAACACCAGTGTAAACATTTGCAAGCAAAAACTCAAATCTTCCAGACTTTGCTACACATTTGGGAGCCATACATACGTTCTCTCATTGTTTCCTCGTGAACTGTTTATCCAATCTCTCTTCCTAATCTTTTCCAATGAACTCCTACTAATTCCTACAGACATTGTGCAATATCTTGTATGCCCTACTATTCGGCACTTTTTAACAGCAGCTTATATTGTAGATTCAACTAAAAATTCTACCAGAGCAGGTCTTTCACTCAGGATTCCCCTATCTTTTTCTCTTTGCCTATACTCTGAATTCAATCCATGGAAGGGGAGACAATCCCTAGCATGCAGTCCAAATGTCTTCTTGGCCTCATCCCATTCTGTTATCTTTCTAGTTATTTGCTCACAGTACCTTGGTTCCTTTGCAAGTTTTCTCCAGTAAATTCTAACTCCTTCTTGCCTATTCACTTTACCTCTAATTGCAGTCATCCCTACTGGCAGAATATCCTTTCTCCATTCTTTGTTGGCTTAGTTCTTAGAATACTTTCTGCTACTTTATAAAGTACATGTAAAGACATGAGTATAATATTCTGTATGGCTGTTATTTCCCTTAAAGATATGCATCCAAAATCACAGTGACTCCTTATTTCATGCATTTCCCCATGCTTCATCATCATCATCCCTTTCAATTTCGAATTATAGCGTTTTGATTGTGTTATGTATACAAGCCTTAACTGTGTAGCTCTTAACACATCCCTTCAAAGCAGGTAATCATAAACCACCTTGTTCTAGTGGAAGGATCACCTTATCCCACCTGATCCTTTACCCTATTACCCTCCCAGAAAAAATCCTTCAACTCTTTACTAATTACTGTCCACAACTTCTCCACTCATTGATAAAAAAATGCCTGTCCTGTGTACAAAACTAAAGGGACTAAAAACATTTTCACTGCTTGTATCTTGCTATGTATACCCATAAGCAAGAGCTGCGAGTTTCTCAGTTTTTGTATTAACTTTTGTTTAGTCTCTTCCCATATTTTCTTAGCTACCATAACAAAATCCTTTTCAGCCTATACTCCACAATAATATAAAAAACGACCACACAAACTGTATAAATCCAGAAGGAAGCCAGGAATCCACACAGAAATAAAATTTAGTGCTTTCGTCTCTTTATTATAAACTTCATCAGAATAACCAATGCAAGCAACCCCACCCTTATATACATCCCTCAATACATTAATGACATAATTTCCTTTAGAAACATACTGCAAACAAGATAAAAACAAATAAAGTCGTTAAAATAACTTGTCAAATTATCAGTTCAACTTTAGAATACTGACAATATATATTGCCTTATACTTATAAACATATGTATATTTAAAAACACAATCATGAATGAAATTCTGTTTTTAACCTTAAAATCGAATTGATGAATATGGCACTATTGAGCCCAGGATACTCAAAGGCATTGGCTCTCATCTGCCATCTCAGTTCCTTTAGTTCCAAGAAATCATTTAAGGGCCCTCCCCTCTCTCCTATTGTGATGATCTATAATAATAAATCTGAAATTATGTCCATCATGTTTGGCGATGTGTGTAGCTAAGGAATTTTTCATGCCTTTTTTCTTGATATCATAATTATGTTGGCATATTCAAGTTCTAAGTGTATTGATAGTTTCCCCTATGTAATAACAGGAACATAGGGAACACATTGCTATATACAACACATCCTTGCTACTACATGAATATTTTTTTCCGGAGAAAATGTTTCCCATAGGTAGGTATCCATACTTCTCTATCTTTTTGAATATTTCTGAATTGTAGGCAAAACCCACATTTTACCATACCTCCCCCATTATTACTCACAGTATTGTGTGTTTCTATAATATTTTTAAGACTAGTGTCCTTCTTGTAAATTATTTTGGGCGATGTACCCACCAATTCAAGGTAATCTTGATTAGCCCAGAATATATTCCAATTGTGTGTTAGAATATTTTTAATATCATAAAACTGATTATTAAATTTAAAAATAGCTGATTTGCCAAAGGAAAAAATATTCATGTAGTAACAAGGCTGTGGTGTATATAGCATTGTGCTCCCTATGTTCCTCTTATTACATAGGGAAAACTATCAATGCACTTAGAACTCGTATATGCCAACATAATTATGATACCAAGAAAAAAGACATGAAAAATGCCTTAGCTACACACATCGCCACACATGATGGACATAATTTCAGATTTACTGTTATAGATCAAGTCACAATCCACCATGGACCCCGGGAACTACTGCCCCATTAGCCTGATGAGCCTGGTCTGCATGACCATGGAACGTATCATCATGGAACTTATAAACAAAGACATTGGTAATCTCCAAATTCTGGACCCCACCCAGTTTGGGTTTGTAAAAGGCAGATCATGTCTCCTAAACCTAACAGACTTCTTTGAAGCAGTCACCAAAGCCATAGATGAGGGTAAGGTGGTTCACACAGCCTATCTAGGTCTCGTCAAGGCTTTCAACACCATCCACCACTCTGGAAATATAGATAAACTCACTAAGCTAGGTATAAATCCTTATGTCACAAGATGGGTTGCCAACTGGCATACTGACAAAACCCACACTGTGAAAGTAGCAGACTCCAAATCCAACTTCAGACCAGTGACAAGCGGAGTACCACAGGGGTCATCAGTCTTGGGTCCTCTCCTGTTTATCTACTTCTCTACAGTACAGGCTAACACAGAAGGTCTTTGGCTAATGAAGCTCGCAGATGACTGCAAACTAGGAGCCATAACCGAAACTCCTAACAATGTGGACATTCTACAAAAGGGCCTCACTGGGACAGATGCCTGGTGTCAAAGCCATGGCCTCAAGCTCAAGTGCCATAAAGTGCATTGTCATCTCTTTTGGCAAAAACTGTGTACCCATGAGCTACCACATAGGCGGTAGTCTACTTAACACCAAAAGTGTGATAAGGGACCTTGGGACACAGGTGGACAGTAGTCTCACCTTTGATAATCACATCGCCACAGTAGTCAGGAAATCCTTCTACATGGCACACCTCATCACAAAAGGTTTCTCATCCAGGAAAAAAAAAAGGTAATTGTTCCCCCTCTACTCATCACTCATTTAGACCCATTATAGAGTACAATGCCCCTTTTGATATGTACCTCACAAGATATCTACAACAACTGGAAAGGCCGCAGAAATACCTCACAAAGAGGATTACTGACCTCAAACAGATGCCCTACGCAGACCGTCTCAAAAAACTCCAGCTTTATTCCATCGCATATCGCCTACTCAGAGGCAATCTCTGCCTAACATACAAAGCTATGTCAAACCCAGAGCTGTTGGACATGCTCCACTTAAAGAAATCCCAATCCCTCCGAGCTACACGCTCTAGGGACCTAAACCTTGTCACCACAATAAACAAAACATGCTGGAGGGATAGATTCCTGTCTCAGAGACTCCCCATACTCTGGAACAAACTACCTACCCTATCTATATCAAACAAAGCTCCTCATTAGCACTCTTCAAGAAAAATCTTGATGATTGGATGGGAAATAGGAAATTCACCCCGGGGATCACTTCTGTGACTTTGCTCGACAGGGGCACAGGAAAATAATTTTCTTGGGTGGTGAAAGCCAGGGTACCTTTTTGGCTAGGCTTATATAGGCCCTAGGGCCAATAGTCTAGTACCTACCTATGAGGGGAGGGCCCTTAAATGATTTCTTGGAACTAAGATGGCAGATGAGAGCCAATGCCTCTGAGTATCCTGGGCTCAACAGTGCCATATCCATCAGTTCGATTTTAAGGTTAAAAGCAGAATTTCATTTATGATTATGTGTTTTCAAAAATACATATGTTTATAAATATAAGGCTATTATATATATATATATATATATATATATATATATATATATATAGCCAATATTCTAAAGTTGAACTGATAATTTGAAAAGTTATTTTAACCACTTTGTTTTTATCTTGTTTGTAGTATGTTTCTAAAGGAAATTAGGTCATTATTAATGTACTGAGGGATGTATATAAGGGTGGGGTTGCTTGCACTGGTTATTCTGATGAAGTTTCTAATAAAGAGCCAAAAGTGCTAAATTATATTTCTGTGTGGATTCCTGGCTTCCTTCTGGATCTATACTCCATAATACTTCATTTTATGTCACCATAAATATGGGTACTGCTGAACTTATTCATATGCAAGTACATAGTGTACAGCCTTTGTATTATCTTCATTAACTGTATATCCTGAAAAGACGCAAAACTAAATGCTCCACAACACTGAGATGGCCTTTTCTGGTTTTATCGGGTACAAAATAATATCGTTTGCAATTAAACACAACTTTTCTTGATTATCATACCAATTATATCCTTGAATTTCTGAGTCCATTATTTACTTTGCCAATGGCTCTAAATACAATACAAATAAATGGAAAAGAGGACACCCCTGTCCAGTTTCTATGCTCAGACACAACTTAGAGAGGAACGTTCCCACTTTAATTTTTGCCGCTGATCCTCATGTAGCCTCCTAATTAACCTTATCATTGTATCAGAGAATGTAAATGCTTCCACTGCCCTACATATAAATCCCAGATTATTCTGTTGAATGCTTTCTCTGCATCAAGACCCACCAATGACAGTGGTATTTTCTTACATTCTGCTTCCCTCTGGATCATCACTGTTCTATTAATGTTGTCAAATGTCTGCCTTCCCTACACATAACTACAATGATCTGTAGCTATCAATTTTGGCAACAACTTTGCCATTCTTTTAGTTATTATAGTCATATACATTTTATAATCATGGTTCAAATTGAAATGGGGCTATATAAAGCTGGGTCTTTACAGTCTTTAGGTATTACAGCCACCACAGTTTTCTTCCAGGATGTTGGTGCTTCCCCTCCTTTTAAAGTACAGTTAAACAAAACCTTCCAGATCCTTATCACCTTCTTCCCTCCTAGCTTACAAACTTCCACAGGAATGCCATCTAATCCTGGAGACTTTCTTGCAGATTGATTATATGTCACTGTTTTTATCTCATCTCCTTCAATCTTAACTGTTAACTGTTGAGCCTAATCTACTTCTAACTTTGGCATATTTAAGTTTACCATAAATATTTCCATTTATGCTTTTTCTGGAGTTCCACATATCTCTGCTTTATACAAATGTTCATAAAATTCCCAAAATACATCTAACAGGTCTACGGGATCTCTGGTTACTTTTCTTGTTAATAGGCTCCCTATGTGTGACAACAACCCTTTCTACTTCCTGTTGCCCAGGTTGAAGCGCTAAATGTTTTATGCTCTGGAGTTATAAAAAAAAAAAAAGTTGCTCAACAGAAATCTTTCTTACCTCATGCATATTACACAGATAGTCCCTTATTTTGTCTTTAGTACTCTGCAGTTTTCTTGTTCTGTGAGATTCCCCTTATTCTGCAATACTTCAACCTTAAATAATTCTTGTTACTTTTTGACTATATCTTTTTTTTCTTACCCTATTTTAAACTCCACTTTCATTTTATCCAACTCACTAGCTATATCTTCTGAAGAAATTTATACCTTCCCTAATAAGTTTCAAATAATTTCCACTACCCATTCCGTAAATTTCTCTCTTTTTAACAGATGTGTGGGGGGAGGGAAGCACTACTGTCTCATATTTATTTCATTACCATCCATTTGTATCTTGCTATTGGTGCATGATCTGAAATAGTTATTAGATGTGTGTCAAAGCTTTCAATTAAATGCACATGTTCCTGTAAAATATAACTTCTGTCCTATCTAGCACAGTTATTGTACCATGGGAATGATATTTAAATTCTCTCAGAGTTCTTAATACTGAATTCATGTCTTCCATAAGAAACAGTTTCATAATTTCTTCAGAAATCTACTCTCTTTTGTTATATTTTCCCTTCTAGTTTCCCCAGAAACATAGTCAATGTTGCAAATCAAGTACCAGTCCCCCTCTCGCTGATACAAGCTGATTACCACCACCCAATTTTTTAAAGCTTCATAATATCAGTTTCAGGTGGAATAAAAGTATATGCCAACATAATCCTCCTTTCCAGTAGCCCCTTACAGCCAACAATCTATAATTATGTTTTCCCCTATTCTATCATTATTGCACCTCCTCTAGCAATTAGTATAAATACCCCCTTTTCCTTTTCCCCCTGATATTCTGTTGAATATTTATTCTGAAATCTTTATCTAATCTGCACACTCATTTCTTTTCAAATGGTCTCTTCTAGCATTGTTTTTTGCACTCTGTATTTCATAATATAATGCAACACTCTTACCTTTTTGTCTACACCTCTGAGGCGATTCAAATTCTAAAGTAATGTGAATAGTGTAGTCATTATGATAAGAAGTTATTATTTCCATCTGTTATATATGACAGCTCTTGTAAATGTCTATTTCCAGCTTTTATGTTACATGCACCCATTAATGTTTGACCAGTTGATCCTTTATACAGTTGCTTCCTGTAATCTGCTGTATTTTACAAGACATTTTATTTTAATGAAAAACCTCAAAAAAAAAAAAAAAAAAAAAGATAAAACAAACTCCCATAACGTATCAACTTAAAATAAACATACAAAAAGTACAGTAGTGTACACTTACCATAAATGTAGATGTTCGAGTGTATTCACTGTTGCAGTCATTACATTTGGGTAATCTGCTGGCAGGTTGCCCTCAGTCGGCCTGAATAACAAAGTCTTGGGTCCTGCGTCAGTTGCTGTCTCCTCTTCCATGACGTCAGGTCGTCAGGGGTATAAAACATGCAGCCAACGCCATTTTATTTAGTTTTTCTTGCCCCAGATGTTAGGTACCCCCCAAATGGGGAGCAAAAATATATATATATAGATAAACAGTAAATATATAGATGCACTTTTAGAAACATAAACTTTACCTTCAACTAAAAGCAAATACACCACAAAGGCTTTTGAGTATAGTGAACGAAAGAAAAGGTATAGAAAGGGGGATGGTGGGTGGGTAACCTGGACTGCAACAGTGAATATACTCGAACATCTACATTTATGGGAAGTGTACACAACTGTACTATGTTCTTCGTGTTTCACTGTTGCAGTCATTACATTTGGGTAGAATCCCAAAGCTATGGATGGGAGGATGGAACTAAACAGCATTAGGAGCGGCTATAAGGCCCTGCAGGACTGCAGTGGCAAAGCCTGCCCTGGATTTGAAAAAGAGAGGTAAATGACAATGCTTTGTGAAGGTATGAACAAAGCTCCAAGTAGCAGCTTCCAGAATGTCTTTGGTTGGAACCCCTCTGAGAAAAGCTGCTGAAGTAGAGGCAGCCCTGGTGGAATGTGATCTGATCCCCTTGGGCACAGGTTTACCATGGTGCAAATAGCAGAAACGAATGCAGTGGCTTATCCACTTAGAAATAGTTTGCTTTGATACAGCCTTCCCCTCTGACCCTGCAGCAAATGCTATCGGTAATTGCTCAGATTTTCTTAGAGATTTGGTCCTGTTTAAGTAGAATCTTAGTTGTCTGTGTACATCCAATGAATGCAGAATCCACTCCCCCTTGTTTTGCGGATTTGGGTAAAATGCTGGCAGATGAATGGTCTGGTTAAGAGCCACACTGGATACCACCTTAGGCATAAAAGAAGGAATGGTCCTGACGGATACCCTGTCCGGGTAAAATATAACAAAAGGCTCCACTGCCATGAGAGCCTGTAGTTCTGAAACCCTTCTTGCTGAAGTGACTGCCAAGAGGCCTTCTGGCTTCTAAAATGACATCCATCACAGATTTATTGAGAGGTGTTGTTTGAATAATTAGTTTAGCCATGCTGCAAGATTCAGTTTGGAGCTGAGTGTGCAGAATTTGATAGTTCTGCTGAGACAGTAGATGAGGTATTTGAGGCAAGTACCATGGAGGAAGGTGAGACATATTCCTTAGAAGTGGGTACCAGTGCTGGCGAGGCCAGTCCGGAGCAATTAGGATCATTTTTGGTTTCTCCTGTCTGACTTTTAGTAAGACCTTGGGGAGTAAAGTTAAAGGGGGAAAGGCATAGACTGAGAGGTTTTTCCAGCTGAAGGATAGGGCATCCACTTTCCATGCTTTTTTGTGATGAGTTCTTGTGCAGAATTTGTCCAACTGATAATTTTGGGGAGAGGCAAATAGATCTATGTCTGGGCTCCCCCATTTCTGTGTTAACATGCTGAAGATTTGTGGATCCAGTCTCCATTCGTGCGGGTCCATAAGATTTCTGCTTAGGTCGTCTGCCAGAGTATTTTGCTTACCTGGCAGGAATTGAGCTTGAAGATGTATTTGGTAAGTCAAGGCTGTGTTCCACAAGGCCATGACTAGTCTGCAAAGGGGCTAGGAATGTGTGCCCTCCTGCTTGTTTATGTACCACATAACTGTGGTGTTGCCCGTCTTTATCAGTAGTTGTCCTGGATGAAGTAAGTCCTTGAAGGCTGTCAGAGCATTCTGAACAGCTAGCATCTCTTTCTGATTGATATGCAGATGCATTTGGTTTGGGTTCCATTTGCCCTGAATGCATCTCCCTGCTAGGTGGGCCCCCCAAGCATAGTCTGATGCATCTGTAGTTACAATTTTGGGTGGTAGGAGGTAGAGTGAGTGACAGTCCCTTGTTTTGGTGACATGTCTCTGCCCACCAAAGAAACTCCTGTTGTAAGCAGGGAATGAGAGGAATCATTGTTTTCAGACTGTGAAAATGTTGACCCCATTAACTTTTTAGGTACCACTGAAGTTTCCTCATATGCAGTCTCGCATTTGGAATTAGTAGAATGCAGGATGCCATGAACCCCAAAGCCTGCAGAATTTATCCTGCAGATAACTGGGTTTTTGTTGCCATTTGTTTGAAGTATGTTGTCAGTTGCCTTTGTTTGTCTGGCGTGAGGTAGTAAGCCATCTGGGAAGTTGTATTCAAGCTTGCACCCAAGAATGTAATTATTTGAGAGGGTACCAGTTGTGATTTCTTTTCGTTTATGGTGTCACTTTCGTGTATTGGATTTGAAACAGTGCTGCATTCCACTCTACGGCTTTTTTTGTTCTGGGATTATATGTACCCTAGGCATGCTAGAAGCCTTTTTACAAACGCCAGATGATGAAGAAGAGTGCCCTTTTCCTCTGCTTGAATGAGACAATCGTCCAGATAAGGATACATTTGAATGCTTCTTTGTCTGCAGAATGCAGTTATTGGTGCCAGGCATTTTGTAAAGACCCTGGGCGCAGTAGATAAGCCAAAGGGCAGTGCAGAGAATTGGTAATGCAAAAATCCTGCTTTGAAGCGGAGGAATCTTCTTCATGACTCCCTTATTGGGATATGCAGGTATGCCTCTTTTAAGTCTAGAGTTACTAACCAAGCATTCCTGCCTAGCATAGGCAGTAGTTGTTGTAAAGTCAGCATTTGAATTTTGGAATGCCCAGGAATGTGTTCAAAATCGATAAGTCCAGTATTGGACGCCATGAATTGTCTTTTCTGGGTACCAGGAAAAGTCTTGAGTAAAATCCTTGTCCTTTTTCCTTTTCTGGTACTGGTTGAATGCCCCCACCCCATGAGGGACATTACTTGCTTCTGGGCCTCTGCCCACTGGTTTTGTGACAGATCCGGCCATCTGTTTGGAATTGGCAAAGTATGGAAATGAAATATGTACCCCTGGGATACTATGTTTAATACCCACTTGTCCTGGGTAATTAACTGCCAATTGTGAGCATGAAGTGCTAGTTTTCCCCCAAGGGGGCTGCCAAAAGATAAGTGCTTGGTGATGGTAGAGGAAAGTCATTGAGACTGCTTACTGTAGGGTTGTGCTTTGTTTCCTCCAGATTTGGAGGTGGAGGCACCCCATTGCTTTGACCTGTAAGAACCCTGTGATTGGTATCTGCAGCATTTTGAGCACCTGGATTTGCCCTGTGTGGCTCTGTTATACACAGGAAAGGACCAATTTTTAGTAGGCCAGTGCCTACTGAACCTGGGTGGCTGCACTTGCAAGAAATCTTTTGCAGTTTGCATAGATTTAGCTTTGTCTTAAATTTTCTTTAAAACCTCTTCTGCCTAATTACCAAACAGAGTATCATGCTGCAAAGGGGCATCCAACAATTTAGCTTTAACATGATCAGGCAGATTTTGCTCCTTGAGCCAGGCATTTCTTCTAATCACAGATCCAGTAACGGCGGCCCTACAAGAGGCCTCCAAGAAATCAAAACCACATTGCAAAGCATGCTTTCCAACCTGTTCTGCTGAATGCAATAATTCCTGTAACTCTCTATTTTCCACACAATCAGAAATCAACATCATTTTCTGCTTCAGTATGCCCATAACATGCTGTTGATATTTAAGCATATGAAACTGGCAGTTTAAAGCCCTGATTGCCAAGGATGCAGACATGTAAACCTTCTTTTCCCATCTATCCAGTGCCCTGGAATCTCTATCAGAAGGGGTAGGATTTTTTGCTGTAGAGGCCTTTACACCCTTGGGACCCTGAGAAATAGTTTCAGGATCAGCAGCAGGAGTTTTGAAAAGAAATTTGTGGGAGTCAGGAACCCTGTAATATCTGTCTGGCTTACTAGAAGACAGAGGCAAGGAATCAGGAGCAATGCTTGATTCCGAGAACACATCATCCACAATATCTAATACAGGAGGTATTGCCAAACGCCTATACTGAGGAAGAAGGAGGAAATCCCTAAGCCTCTTTTTTGATTCAGAGAAGTCCTGACTCTCCTAGTGAAAATGTTCCCTTAAAGTATGCAAAGTCTCTCCAAAAGAGTAATCCTCAGGAGGAGAAGCAGATGGGATGGATTCCTCTGCATCAGAATCCTCATAGGGTGGAATAGAAAATTCCTGATCAGAAGAGGAATCAGAAGAAATGGAAACCTGATCTGAAGATTCATAATCAGTGCCTTGCCTAGGCCTCTTAGCGGGGGGGGGGGGGTTGTTGGGAACCCCTGATCAAGGTAATTAAATCCTCCGCCATTTTGATCATCTGTTTCTTAGGCATAGGGGCCTGAGCACGTGGCTCATGCGTCGTTTTTTTTAGACATAGAAGTTGTTTTTGACCTTGTTTTTATTGCTGGTGTCGGTTTAATATAAAAATGTTGAGGCCTGAAAACACCCTCAGAAGCCGGTGACTGCTCAGTGGCTCTGGACCCATCCAAGGGAGAGACATCCGCGGGTTCAATAATCTGAGAATCTCGCAGCATACCGAACACCGAATGGGTCTCGATAGAGGCCTGCGACTCAAAAGTAGCGGGTATCAGGGGCTGCAAAAGCGCCTCACTGAGTACCGGCGACTGGCTTAGGAGAAGCTTTGTCATCGGTTTTGGACCTCGACGGTCTGTCTTTTTCTTTGCGCTTTTTATGTACTCCGGTAGTCGGATTGCTAACCGACAACATTTTAGGGTAATTAAATCTTGAACCAAAATATTTCTAAGCAAAAATATACTGAAGCTTAATAGTACATTGGTTAAATCTAGCACAAAACCGACAGCAAGACACATCGTGATCTGGGCCTAGGCAAGGAATACAGTACAAATGAAAATCCTCATGAGGTATTTGCTTCCCACAAGTAAAGCAATTATTAACTTTTACTGACATTGGTAAGGAGCAAAGTTTCCCCAACGGGGTACTTAGCTTTAGTTTGAAGACTTCAGTTCTGAAACTCAAATACGAAAATTTCAGGAGTCGGCCAACCAGCACTTGCGAACTGCTTCTGCTTCGGGCACCGCGCGGCAAGAAAGACTAAAGAAAATGGCGTCAGCTGCATGTTTTATACCCCTGATGACCTGACATCATGGAAGAGGAGACAGCAACCAACGCAGGACCCAAGACTTTGTTATTCAGGCCGACTGAGGGCAACCTGCCAGCAGATTAACCAAATGTAATGACTGCAACAGTGAAACACAAAGAACATCTATGTACACCTACAAATAATGACATTTAACCCTCCTGACAGGAACAATTGTCGCAAATCAATAGCTGTACCCACAGGCATGAACAAACCTACAATTAAGGTTATCCATGCTATGGCACATGTTATACAGCCTGTGCTTCTACTTACACTAATTGCAGTTTGTTCTTGTCTTATCTTTATTCCCCTCCCAGATGTGAAAAACAGCCTGTATGCTTTCAGAAAACATTAACTTGCAACTTTAAGAAAAAGGGCACTTAGTATCTTTAAATAAAAGTAAACTATACACTGCTCTAGTAAATGCATTGAAGAATTTAGGCACCAGAAAATTCACTATCTCTTATTCACTTCTAATAATTTCAAGCTTTACTTTATTTTTTTTTACTAAGCTGCTTGCCTTTGTACCTTTTAACTTTACATTTCTCTCAGCAAACAATGTCCAGATGTCTCGAGATTTATTGCCTTTAACTGCATTCAGCTTGTTTCCATGGAAATGTAACAGAATGTACAGCTGCGATCAGCTTCAGATTTCTCAACTCACACTGAATATTTATTTGCTAAAGGAAAACTATTCATTACATTTACAGTGGTATCTTGTTTTTTTTAAAACCCACTCACTTACAAAAAAAGACTTGTAATTAGATTAAGTTAAGGGCATTAATCCAGAAATTCAACAATGTAAAAGTAGAAGAAAACATCTCAACTCTATATATATATATATTACAAACAGTGCACTTTTACACCCCATCCCCACACCAGCAGCCCAAGATTACAGCCTATTAACTTAATCATGCTTTGGTCCAGCCTTTCTTCTCTTTTTACATTCTATCATCTGCACTTCTTAAAGCTGACAAAGAAAAAAAGTACCTGTTTACTTTAGTATCTTTATGACATACAACAATCACTGTCAATGTTTTACTACAGAATCTTCAATGTGTATAATATAAATGCTTTACTTGTATACTGTTAAGATGAAAAATTGTTTTACTTACAGTTGCTTTTTCTTTTCCCCCTTTTAGTGTCTTTCCAAACATTAATGACACGAAGTGAGGTATATGCTTTTCAGTGTCCATAAGTTTAACAGAGTCAACAAAAGTTCAATCGTTTTCGGACACTTTTTCTTGTAAAACCATATTTCACAAGTGTGACTGATGCTTTATAGTCTCACATTTATTCACTAATTTCAGTGTTCCTGGTCTTCCTGTTCATCTCCATCTGACAAGTCCAAATTCCAGTCCAATTCCAAGGTATTCTGATTCTGTTTGATGGCTCACTTCTTGCAGGACAAACTTTTGTATTTCCTCCTTAGTCTGTTCTGCACAGTACACTACTTTAATAATCATAAAAAAAAAAACTGAATACAGCTGGGTACAGAAGCTTGAATCTCACACCTTCCTCTCATCTTGACACTCTCTGATTGCTGGGATAAACTGGCTTCTGTTCTGCCTGGATTACAGTGAATAATCATTTTCCACAAACACTCTAATGTCTCCACAATTTTTAATACTTTGCTCTTCTAACACATTTTGATCAGGATCAAATCTTTCTGTTGGTATGATTGCATTTACTAATACAGGTCTTGGCTGCTTTCTCGTGGCCAGGTTTGGGGCATACATACATACGGTGTGCCCTTTCAGTTAACAAATCCTGCTGTGGAATACCAATCCAGATACTTATTTGCACTTTCATAAAGTTAATACAGTTTGTTTCTTTCCAGTTTCTCTGGTATGGCAGAAAATATCAGGTTTTATCTGCATGCTATGTCCTCAGAACTCTACAGTTTTTTGAAACAGCTCTTCTCAAGCAGTCTCGTACTCAGCCAGCCTTTTCATTCATTTTGACCTCTGATTTTTGTAGTTGTCAGTTCACCTGAATAGCTGTTTAAAACTTCTTCCATTTTCCCAGCCTTTTTTATTTGAGTTGATATACTTGTTCATTGTTTCATTTATTTTAATCAGCTTTGAGCACATTTGCTGTATTATTCTTCTAAATTACTGGAAGTTATCGCTTCAACCAAAGCTGGAGTGTGAAATGATTTTTGCTTAACAAATGCAGGATTCTTTCCAGTCAGTATTTTCTCTTTACCTTTTCTAGTTGGCTTTCTTTCAAGCTAAGTTTCTTCTTTGCTGGCATCCAGGCAGTGTACTAAATAGCCAGTAACTGCATTTTACTAAAACTGGCAAATTACTGGCCCTTATTTATCAGTTTCTTTTTTCACACTGGAAGAGTTGAAATTAAGCTGTCGATCAGTGTGCAGCCATCGTAGAAAACCAGGGGCCACAATAACCTTGATCTTTTCCTCTGAAATATGGCCACTTCTTGCACATTTACATATGTATCATCATTTGGGTCCCATGAATTCAGAGAGTTCTCACATATGCCCCCATCATGCTAGGTCTTAGGAGTGCATGCTGAGAGTCTTACAGGGTGATGGTGCGCTATAGAGCATTCCCTAAGTTGTAGCCGAGTCATCCACCAACAGATCTTCCTCCTAACGTACAGGAGGAGTTGAAAGTTGGTCTCTAGAGATTGGATGCACTTACATTTGTTTCTGAGGTATGACTAAATTTTTTCATGTGTACCATCAAATTGCAGGTGGTCATGTAGCCCAACACTCTTGAGGAACTGCCTTGCTGAAACTGACTTCTGCTGGACTACCATCTGAGAGTACAGGGCTAAGAAAGGGTCCTTTTCCTCTGGGAGAAAAGTTCTATGGGAAAAACATTTTTTAAAGGGATCGCATTTCATTTCTTCAGACTGACAGTGAAACACAGTCCTTGAAGGAGTTCAGGGTAAAGTCTAAAGCCTTATATATCCTCTCCACAGATTCTACTTAAACCATGCAGTCATCCAAGGCAAGGGTATATGTGGATGACCTTTGACCTACAAAAAAGCAATTACTGGAGTCGGGGATTTTGCAAAAACTCTAGGAGCAGCCATCAACCCAAAGAGTAAAAAAATGAAATTAAATTATATCCCCTGCTGAAAGCATAAGGAACGGTCTGTGATTTTTGGCTATGGGAATGAAAAGGTAGGCATCTTTTAGGTCTAGGGTGATCATGAATGCTAGAGGTTATCATTTTAAACTTTGGAACAATCAAAAACATGTTTGGATGAGACGGGTCCACTTCAGGTTTCCATATACCTTATTTCATGGCTTATAAAAAAAAAAAGAAAGAAAAAACAAACCAAAAAAAAATCAAAAACACTGCAACAAAATCTAAGCCACGCTAGATTTTATTAAAATTAAAAAAAAAAAAATACAAAACACACTTTCTGAATCTGAAAGCTTCCTCTTCCTCATTTTAATTAAAAAGAAAGACAGCGCTTTTTTAAATAAATCAATCAAAAATAGCAAATGTTACAGCGTGCAGAGAACTAAATCATGTTGTCAAATGACACATTTTACATCATCAAAACTTATAAAATATATAAAATAAATCAAATTAAGCTAGTTATTTCATGGCAATAGGAGTAGCCTAGAAATGAACCTTGTGCTTTCTCCTTAGTTGGGACTTTTACACTGTAACTGATTTTAGGACTTCTCTTTATAAGTCTCCTATAAGATCTGACTGTTCTTTTAGAATCAAAGGAATTTCCCTGCTTCTTGGAATTTTGTGGAACTGTAACGTGTAACCTTGGCAGAGGATGCTCAACAACCACTGGTCTTCAGTGATGCTTTCACAAGCACACTCCATCTCTCTCTCTCTCTGAGGGGAGAGGGGCATTTGGAATATAGAAGGGGGTGAGGGCTAGGGTGGACTTACTAGGGGAGGGGGCAGCTCAGATGAGTCATGGCTGTTCCCTCTGGAAATCATGACAGTGATGCCCCCCAAGTTTCTATTTATATTTTGTTTGCCACTTCTTTTCTGAATTTACATTTTACACTCTAGCTGACTTGCACTTAACTGACTTGTTCCTATATTGTTTACGGTATAACAGCCGAGATGTGGCTGGGTAGTTTCTGCTAACTGCACATTTTTTCTTCCAGTCTCTTGAATATTCCTTCAGCCGAGGGCCAATGAGGAGATCTTATACTACTAGTACATTCAGGAACTCTATTTTTACATGTTCTAAAAAAGATGAGTCCTCAACCAGGCATGTGTCTGAACTACATAACCTGCAGCTGATTCCCTAAAATGATAGATCTACAGTATCTTATCTATATAACGAGATAAATATCTATATACCTTGAAGTGCCTGGCCAATTCTGCTGAGAAGTCACAAAATTTGAGCATGTCTAACTTCAACTCCTTACCATGTAACCCATCTACCTTAGCCCTCATCTTCTCTGTCAGGGACTGCTTAAAGTTAAGTGTGGGGGACGGGGCACTTCAAGGCACTGACAGAAAGGGTAGCAGAAGTGTACACCTTTGCCCCAGCTCTGTTGAATATTTGTCTCTCCCTGTCATTGTGAATTTGGTTGTTGGATGGAGCTGGACCAGCTCCCTTGCTTGAATCAAAGGACACAGCAGATGGATTAGCTAGAGGTTTCCTGTAAAGGCATTAATGGAAATACTTGACTCTATAAAAATATTCAAGTTTCCTGAGACCAGGGAGGAGAAAAGTACAGTTGTGTACACTTACCATAAATGTATAAGATCAAGGATCTTCACTGTTGCAGTAATACCTTGTTTGGGATTTCCTGTTATGGAGGCCCTTGGTCAGCCCAAATACCACAGACTTTAATCCCCTCCTCTTGGCCCAGTGGATGCCCTTCCTCAAACATCAAGGTATAAGGGTTGTTGGCTGTGGGTTTAAATTATAACATCGAAGTAGTAAAACGCCAAATGTTATAATATCGAACCCAAAAAGTACAGTTGAGTACACTTACCATAAATGTAGATGTTTGAGTGTATTCACTGTTGCAGTCATTACATTTTGGTAATCTGCTGGCAGGTTGCCCTCAGTCGGCCTGAATTCCAAAGTCTTGGGTCCTTCGTCAGTTGCTGTCTCCTCTTCCATGACGTCAGGGGTATAAAACAAGCAGCCAACGCCATTTTCTTTAGCTTTTCTTGTCCCAGATGTCAGGTGCCCCCAGAAAGGTAGCAAAAATATATATATATAAAAACTATATATACACGCATCAATATAAACTTTACTTTCATCTACAAGCAAATACACCACATAGGTTGTAGAAGATAGAGAAGGAAATATAAACTCCAGAAAGAAAGGGGGATGGTGGGCGCGTAACCTGGACTGCAACAGTGAATACACTCGAACATCTACATTTATGGTAAGTGTACACAACTGTACTATGTTCTTCGTGTTTCATTGTTGCAGTCATTACATTTGGGTAGAATCCCAAAGCTATGGTTGGGAGGTTGGAGCTGGAGCTAAACAGCATTAGGTGCGGCTATAAGGCCCTGCAGAACTGCAGTGGCAAAGCCTACCCTGGACTTAGAGTAGAGAGGCAAATGATAATTCTTTGTAAAGGTGTGAACAGAACTCCAAGTAGCAGCCTCTAGAATGTCTTTGGTTGGTACTCCTCTGAGAAAGGCTGCGGAAGTAGCTGCAGCTCTGGTGGAATGAGACCTAATGCCCTTGGGCACAGGTTTACCATGGTGTAAGTAGAAGAAACGAATGCAGTGGCTTATCCACTTTGAAATAGTCTGCTTTGAAAAAGCCTTTCCTTCTGATCCTGCAGCATATGTCACTAGTAATTGCTCATTTTTTCTTAGAGCTTTAGTCCTGCTCAAGTAGAATCTTAGCTGTCTGTGTACGTCCAAGGAATGCAGAATTTTCTCCCCCTTGTTCTGCGGATTTGGATAAAAGGTTGGCAGATGAATAGTTTGGTTAAGAGCCACACTGGAAACCACCTTAGGCATAAATGTTGGATTTGTCCTCAGAGACACCCTGTCTGGGTAAAATATGATAAAAGGCTCCACAGCCATGAGGGCCTGTAGCTCTGAGACTCTTCTTGCTGAAGTAATTGCTAGTAGCAGAGCTGTTTTTCATGATAAGAACTTTATATCAGCAGTAGCAGCTGGTTCAAATGGAGGCAGGGTGAGCTTTTCTAACACATAATTAAGGTCCCTTGCAGGTATTGGTGATCTTCTAGGAGGCCTTAAATTTTTGGCTTGTCTAAGATACTGATTTAGTAAAGGATGAGAAAAGATTGGTGGCTCTGTATTGTAATGAGCTGAAATGGCAGAGGCATGGATTTTAACTGATGAGAAAGATAGGCCTTTGTCAAGCATCTCAGTCAAGTATTGTAATATCTGAGGAATATTTGGTTCTGCTGTATCAGTTCCTTGTGCTTGATTCTAAGCACATAATCTCTTCCATTTATCAGCATAAGATTTGCTAGTACTAGGCCTTCTGGCTTCCAAAATGACATCCATCACAGCTTTACTAAGAGGTGTTGTTTGTATAAAGTACAGTTGTGTACCTACCATAAATGTAGATGTTCTAGTGTATTCACTGTTGCAGTCATTACTCTTGGGTTATCCTGCTGGCAGGCTACCCTCAGTCGGCCTGAATTCCAAAGTCTAGGTCCGGCATCGGTTGCTGTCGCCTCTTCCCTGACGTCAGTGCACCAGGGGAATAAAAGATGCACCGACGCCATTTTCTTCAGTTTTTCTTGCCCCAGATGTCAGGTGCCCCAAATAGGTAGACTGAAAAATATATATCACAAAGAAATGCATACACAAAAATAACATTTCCTTCATCTACAAGCAAATACACCAAAAAGGTTGTATAAGATAGAGAAGTGCAGATAAGGCCCAGCAAAGAGAAGGGGGATGGTGGGTGGGTAACCTGGACTGCAACAGTGAATACACTCGAACATCTACATTTATGGTAGGTACACAACTGTACTATGTTCTTCGTGTTTCACTGTTGCAGTCATTACCCTTGGGTTGAATCCCAAAGCTGAGGAAGGGTGGCTGGGGTAAATAGGATTAGGAGAGGCTATGAGACCCTGCAGAACTGCAGTGGTGAAGCCTGCTCTGGACAGAGTAGAGAGGCAAGTGGTAGTGCTTTGTAAAGGTGTGCACTGAACTCCAAGTTGTAGCCTCTAAGATTTCTTTGGTTGGTACTCCCCTGAGAAAGGCTGCTGAAGTGGCTGCTGCTCTGGTGGAATGAGGCCTAATGCCCTTAGGCACTGATTTGCCATGTTGAGAATAGCAGAAATGGATGCAATGGCCTATCCATTTAGAAATAGTCTGTTTTGAGATAGCCCTTCCTTGTGATCCTGCAGCATATGGCACTAGAAGTTGCTCAGTCTTTCTGAAAGCTTTAGTTCTGTCCAGGTAGAAGTGTAACTGCCTGTGTATATCCAAAGAATGCAGAATTTTCTCCCCCTTGTTCTGTGGATTTGGATAAAAGGTAGGCAAGTGAATGGTTTGATTGAGGGCCACACTGGACACCACCTTAGGCATAAATGTAGGGTTTGGCCTCAGAGAAACCCTGTCTGGATGAAAAATGGTTAAAGGTTCCACAGCCATGAGTGCTTGCAACTCCGAGACTCGTCTTGCAGCAGTAATGGCTAGGAGCAGAGCTGTTTTCCAGGATAAGAATTTAATATCAGATGTTGATTCTGGCTCGAAAGGAGGCAGTGTGAGTTTTTCCAAACCAAAATTACAGTCCCAGGCCGGAATTGGGGCTCTCCTTGGAGGCCTAATGTTTTTGGCCCCTCTGAGGTACTGCCTTATTAAAGGGTGAGAAAAGATAGGTGGTTCCGTATTGTAATGTGCAGAAATGGCAGAGGCATGAATCTTAATTGATGAGAAAGAAAGGCCTTTGTTCAGCATCTCACTCAGGTATTGTAAAATCTGAGGAATGTTCGGTACAGACGTGTCAATGCCTTGTTCCTGGTTCCAAGCACAGAATCTCTTCCATTTTTCTGCATAAGACTTTCTGGTACTGGGCCTCCTGGCCTCTAAGATAACATCCATAACTGTTTTTGAAAGGGGAGTGTTCATTATGGCTACATTATCCGCCATGCTGCCAGATTTAAGGTCCTGAGTTGGCTGTGCAGGATCTGATTGTTTTGTTGGGTCAGCAAGTGAGAAGTTTGAGGCAATATCCATGCTGGACCTTGAGACAAGCTCTTCAGGATTGGGTACCAGTGCTGGCGTGGCCAGTCTGGTGCAATCAGAATCATTTTTGGCTTCTCTTGTCTGACCTTTAGGAGTACTCTGGGAAGGAGAGGTAGTGGGGGAAAAGCATATACTGTTAGATTTTTCCAGCTGAATGATAGGGCGTCCACTTTCCATGCTTGCTTGTGGTAAGTTCTTGTGCAAAATCTCTGCAATTGACAGTTGTGAGGGGAGGCAAATAGATCTATGTCTGGGCATCCCCATTTCCTTGTTATCATCCTGAAGACTTGTGGATCCAGTTTCCATTCATGGGGATCCATGAGGTTTCTGCTTAGTTCGTCTGCCAGAGTATTTGTTTTTCCTGGCAGGAATTGAGCTTGCAGGTGAAGTTGAAAGGCTAATGCTGTGCCCCATAAGGTCATTGCTTGTCTGCAGAGGGGGTAGGAAAGAGTACCTCCCTGCTTGTTTATGTACCACATGACCGTAGTGTTGTCTGTCTTTATTAGTAATTGTCCTGGATGAAGCAGGTCCTTGAAAGCTGTTAGGGCATTTTGAACAGCTAGCATCTCTTTTTGATTAATGTGAAGATGCATCTGGTTTGCAGGCCATGTGCCCGGAATACATTTTCCTGCCATATGGGCTGCCCAGGCATAATCTGATGCATCCGTTGTCAGTGTCTGTCTGGCTGTGGGTAATCTGAATGGCAGACCCTTGTTGTGGTGACAGGCTTCTGCCCACCATCGAAACTACAGTTGTAGGCAGAGAATGAGTGCAATTACTGTCTCCAGGCTGTGGAAATGCTGAGTCCAATCACTTTTCAGATACCACTGTAGTTTCCTCATATGCAGTCTGGCATATGGAATTAGTAGAATGTAGGATGCCATGAAACCCAAGGCCTGCAGGATTTTCCTTGCAGATAAGTGGGTTTTTGTTGCCAATTTCTTGAAGTAAGTAGTTAGTTGTTTTTGCTTGTCTGGCGTGAGATAAGCCATCTGGGCAGTTGTATTTAAGCTTGCACCCAGGAATATTATCTCTTGAGAGGGCACTAGTTTTGATTTCTTTCTGTTTACTGTGTATAGGCCAATTAGTAATCTTTTTACAAACGCCTGATGGTTTAGAAGAGTGTCTTTGTTCTCTGCTTGAATTTGGCAGTCGTCCAAGTAGGGATAAATTTGAATTCCTTTTTGTCTGCAAAATGCAATTACTGGTGCCAGGCATTTTGTAAAGACCCTGGGCGCAGTAGATAAGCCAAAGGGCAGTGCAGAGAATTGGTAATGCATTGAGCCAGCTATGAATCTGAGGTATCTTCTGCAAGATTGTCTGATTGGGACATGAAGGTATGCCTCTTTTAGGTCCAAAGTTACTAGCCAAGCCCTTTTGCCCAGCATGGGCAGTAGCTGCTGAAGAGTCAACATCTTGAATTTGGAACTTCCAGAAACGTATTTAGTATAGATAGATCCAGAATTGGTCTCCAGGTTTTGTCCTTCCTGGGCACTAGAAAAAGTCTGGAGTAATATCCTTGCCCCTGCTCTTGTTGTGGTACTTGCTGAATGGCCCTCATGTCCATGAGGGCTGTAATCTGTTTTTGTGCCTCTGCCCATTGACTGTGTGGCAGGTCTGGCATGCCCTTTGACCTTGGTAGGGTGTGGAAATGGAACCTGTAGCCTTGGGACACTATGTTGACAACCCATTTGTCTTGGGTAACCATTTGCCAATTTGATGAAAAAAGTGCTAGTTTTCCCCCTAAGGGGGCTGTCAAGAGGAAACTGCTTGGAACTGGAAGAGGAAAGTCATTGGGACTGTTTTCTGTAAGGTTGTGATTTGTCTTCTCCGCTTTTGGAGGTAGGAGCACCCCATTATTTAGGCCTGTATGAGCCTTGGGGCTGAGATCTGCCACTAGGACGCCTGTATCTGCCTCTTTGTGGTCTTTCTGAGACTGGAAAGGACCAATTTTTAGAAGGCCATTTCCTGCTAAACCTGGGTGGCTGTACCTGTAAGAAATCCTTGACTGTGCATGGATTTTTCTTTATCCTCCATTTTTTTCAACACCTCTTCTGCTTTAGTACCAAACAAAGTATCATGCTGTAATGGTGCATCTAATAATTTTGCTTTAACATGATCAGGCAGATTTTGTTCCTTTAACTAAGCATGCCTTCTAATAACAGAACCTGTAACAGCGGCCCTGCAAGAGGCCTCCAGTGAATCATAACCACACTGCAAAGTATGCTTTCCCACTTGTTCAGTTGCATGCAATAAATCCTGCAATTCCTTGTTCTCAGAACATTCAGTATTTGTCAACATTTTCTATTTAAGTAATGACAGTAAATATTGTTGATATTTAAGCATATGAAATTGACAATTTAAAGCCCTTACAGCCAGGGTGGCAGAAGTGTATACTTTTTTCCCCCATCTGTCTAGAGCCCTAGAATCCCTATCAGAGGGGACAGGGTTTTTCGCAGTAGCAGCCTTAACCCCCTTTGGACCCTGAGATATAGTTTCTGGGTCAGCAGTGGGGATTTTATATAGAAATTTATGAGAAGGACCGTGTACTATCTGTCTGGCTTAGCAGGTGCAGGGGATAAAGAGTCAGGGGATAGTCCGGACTCTGAAAATACATCATCTACAATGTCTAAAACAGGAAGAATGGCAGGGGGTCTACGCTGAGGAAGTAGCAGGAAGTCTCTGAGCCTTTTCTTAGACTCAGAATAATCTTGGCTCTCCCAGTGGAAATGCTCCCTCATAGTATGCATTGTTTCCCCAAAGGAATAGTCCTCAGGAAGAGAGGCTGAAGGAATGGATTCTTCAGCATCAGAATCCTCATAGGGAAGCATGGAAAAATCCGGTTCAGAAGAGGAATCAGAGGAAATAGATACCTGATCAGAAGAGTCATACTCTGTCTCTTGCCTAGGCCTCTTATCAGGAGGGGGATGGGAGCCCCTGATCAAAGTAATTAGGCCTTCGGCCATTTTCAGCATCTGTTTTTTAGGCATGGAAGTCTGAGTAGGAGAATGCTGTACTTGTTTCTTTGTCTATAGAGCTGCTTTAGTCTTTGTCTTTGAAGCTGAGGATGGCTTAATATATAGTTGTGTAGGTCTGAAGACTCCCTCAGAAGCCGATGCCTGCTCAGCGGCTCCGGACCCATCTGAGGGATTGATTTCCGAGTGTCCAATTACTTGACTTTCCAGAGGCCCAGTCGACTCCACGTTTGAGTCGGAAACGGCCTGTGGCTCTGAGGTAGCGGGCAAAAGCGCCTCACTGAGAACCGGCGACTGGCCTAGAAGAGGCTTCGTCAGTTTTGGACCTCGGATGCCTATCCTTGTCCTTGCGTTTTTTGTAAACTCCGGTTGTCGTCTGTTCCACCGGCATTATATAGCTAAATCTTCGGCCAAAGTTATGAAAGGCAAAATCGAACCAATGCTTGATAGTGCGTTGGTTGAATCTAGCGAAAAACTGACAACTAGCAACGCTGTGATCAGGGCCTAGGCAAGGAATACAGTAAGAGTGAAAATCCTTATGAGGTATTTGCTTCCCACAAGAAATACAATTGTTAACTTTTTCTGACATCGGTCTGGAGCAAGAAAAAAGTTTCCCCAATGGGGTACTTAGCTTTAATGAAGACTTCGGTTCTGAAATTCAGCTTTGAAAATCTCAGGAGTCGGCCGATCGGCACTTGCGAACTGCTTTTGCTTCGGGCACCGCGCGGCAATAAAGACTGAAGAAAATGGCATCGGCTGCATCTTTTATAACCCTGGCGCACTGACGTCAGGGAAGAGGTGACAGCAACTGACACAGGACCTAGACTTTGGAACTCAGGCCAACTGCGGGTAGCCTGCCAGCAGGATAACCCAAGAGTAATGACTGCAACAGTGAAACACGATGAACATCTACATGATCAGCCATGCTGCCAGGTTCAGTGTCTGGAGTTGATTGTGCAGGATCTGATTGTTTTGCTGGGACAGTAGTTGAGGTCTTTGAGGTAAGGTCCAAGCAAGGGTATTGAAACAAGTTCCTTAGGATTGGGTACCAGTATTGACGGGGCCAGTCCGAGGCAATTAGTATCATCTTTGGTTTCTCTTGTCTGACTTTTAGGAGGACCTTGGGAAGAAGAGGCAGAGGAGGAAAGGTGTAAACTGATAGGTTTTTCCAAATGAAGGATAGGGCATCCACTTTCCATGCTTGTCTGTGATAAGTCCTTGTGCAGAATCTTTTCAATTGATAATTTTGAGGAGAGGCAAATAGATCTATGTCTGGGCTCCCCTATTTCTTTGTTATCATGCTGAAGACTTGTGGATCTAGTTTCCACTTGTGAGGATCCATAAGGTTTCTCCTTAAATTGTCTGCCAGATTATTTTGTTTTCCTGGCAGGAATTGAGCTTGAAGATGTAACCGGCAAATCAAAGCCATGGCTAATCTGCAAAGGGGGTATGACTGCGTGCCCACCTGCTTGTTTATATAGCACATGACCGTAGTGTTGTCCGTCTTTATCAGTAATTGTCCTGGATGAAGTAAGTCCTTGAAGGCTGTCAGGGCATTTTGAACAGCTAGCATCTCTTTCTGGTTGATATGTAGATGCATTTGTTTTGTGGGTCCATATGCCCTGAATGCATCTTCCTGCCATGTGGGCCCCCCAGGCATAATCTGATGCGTCTGTTGTTAAGGTTTGGCTGGCAGGGGGGTAGAGTGAAGGCCCGTCCCATATTCTGGTGACATGCCTTTGCCCACAACAGAAACTCCTGTTGTAGGCAGGGAATGAGAGGAATCATTGTTTCCAGACTGTGACAATGCTGACTCCATAAACCTTTTAGGTAATATTGAAGTTTCCTCACATGCAGTCTTGCATATGGAATCAGTAGGATGCAGGATGCCATGAAGCCCAAAGCCTGCAGAATTTGTCTTGCAGATAACTGGGTCTTTGTTGCCATCAGTTTGAAGTAAGTAGTCAGTTGCCTTTGCTTGTCTGGCATGAGGTAAGCTATCTGGGCAGTTGTATTCAAGCTTGCACCCAGGAATGTTATCTTTTGAGAGGGTACCAGTTGTGATTTCTTTTCGTTTATTGTGTACCCTAGGCATGTTAGAAGCCTTTTCACAAATGCCAGATGTTGAAGAAGAATGTCCTTGTTCTCTGCTTGTATGAGACAGTCGTCCAAGTAAGGATATATTTGTATACTTCTTTGTCTGCAAAATGCAATTACTGGTGCCAGGCACTTTGTAAAGACGCTGGGTGCAGTAGATAAGCCAAAGGGCTGTGCAGAGAATTGGTAATGCATTAAGCCAGCCTTGAATCTGAGGTATCGTCTGTACGACTGCCTTATTGGGACATGCAGGTATGCCTCTTTCAGGTCTAATGTCACCAGCCAAGCATTCTTGCCCAGCATGGGCAGAAGCTGCTGCAAAGTCATCATTTTGAATTTTGGAATGTCCAGGTATGTGTTCAAAATCGATAAATCCAGTATTGGCCACCAGGCCTTGTCCTTTCTGGGTACCAAGAACAGTCTTGAGTAAAAACCTTGTCCTTTTTCCTGTTCTGGTACTGGCTGAATGGCCCCCATATCCATGAGGGACGTACACTGATTCTGTGCCTCTCCCCATTGATTTTTTGGCAGATCTGGCCAACCGTTTGCCATTGGCAGAGTATGGAAATGGAATCTGTATCCCTGTGATACTATGTTTAGCACCCACCCTATGGGTGCTGCCAAAAGATAAGTGCTTGGTGAAGGCAGAGGGAAGTCATTGGGACTGTTTTCAGTAGGTTTGCGCTTTATCTCCTCCAGATTTGGAGGTAGAAGCGCCCCATTGCTTTGACTTGTATGAATCTTGTGCCTGGTATCTGGAATCCTTAGGGCGTCTGGATTTTTCCCTTTGAGCTCTGTCTGACACTGGAAAGGACCAATTTTTTGTAGGCCAGTGTCTACTGAATCTTGGTGGCTGCACTAGTAAGAAGTCTTTTACAGTTTGCATAGACTTAGCTTTGTCTTCCATTTTCTTTAAAACCTCTTCTGCCTTAATACCAAACAGAGTATCATGCTGAAAAGGTGCATCTATTAATTTAGCTTTAACATGGTCAGGCAAAATTTTGTTACTTTAGCCAGGCATGCCTCCTAATCACTGATCCAGTTACTGCGGCCCTGCAGGAGGCCTCTAAGGAATCAAAACCACATTGCAAAGTATGCTTTCCAACCTGTTCAGCTGCATGCAATAATTCCTGCAATTCTTTATTTTCTGCACATTCAGAAATCAACATCATTTTCTGTTTCAGCAATCCCATAACATGTTGTTGATACTTAAGCATATGAAATTGGCAGTTTAAGGCCCTAATTGCCAAGGTTGTAGATGTATAAACCCTTTTCCCCCATCTATCCAATGCGCTTGAATCTCTGTCACAGGGGGTAGGATTTTTTGCTGTTGAGGCCTTAACTCCCTATGGACCCTGTGAAATAGTTTCAGGATCAGCAGCAGGGTTTCTAAATAAAAATTTGTGAGAGTCAGGGACCCTGTAATATCTGTCAGGCTTGTTGGGAGCCGGAGGTAAGGAGTCCGGGGTCAAGCTTGACTCCAAAAACACATCATCCACAATGTCTAAAACAGGGGGTATGGCTAAAGGCCTGTGCTGAGGGAGAAGGAGGAAATCCCCAAGTCTCTTTTTTGATTCTGAGAAATGTTGACTCTCTCACTGAAAATGCTCCCTCAAAGTATGCAAGGTTTCCCCAAATGAATAATCTTCGGGAGGTGATGCACATGGTATAGACTCCTCTGCATCAGAATACTCATAGGGAGGTATAGATAATTCCTGATCAGAAGAGGAATCAGAAGAAATAGAAACCTGATTCATAATCAGTGTCTTGCCTAGGCCTCTTATCTGGAGGGGGATGGGAACCCCTGATCAAGGTAATAAGGTCTTCAGCCATTTTGATCATCTGTTTTTTAGGCATAGAGGCCTGTGCACGTGGCTCATGAGTCAGTTTTTTAGTTTTAGAAGTTGCTTTTGTCTCTGGTTTTGCAGCTGTCGTCGGTTTGATATAAAAATATTGAGGCCTGAATACAGCCTCAGAAGCCGGTGCCTGCTTAGCAGCTCCGGACCCATCCAAGGGAGATACATCCGTGGGTCCAATACTTTGAGTATCTCGAGGCATGCCGGACTCCACATGGGTGTCGATAGGGGCCTGCGACTCAAAAGTAGCGGGTATCAGGGGTTGCAAAAGCGCCTCACTGAGTACCGGCGAACCGGCGACTGGCTTAGGAGAAGCTTCGTCATTGGTTTTGGACCTCGACTCTCTCTCTCTCTCTGTCCTTTTCTTTGCGTTTTTTATGTACTCCGGTAGTCGGATTGCTATCAGACGACATTTCTGGGCAGTTAAATCTGTTTCCAAAATACTTTGAGGCAAAAATATACCGATGCTTAATAATGCGTTGGTTAAATCTAGCACAAAACCGACAGCCAGGCACGTTGTAATCAGGGCCTAGGCAACGAATACAGTATAAATGGAAATCCTTATGAGGTATTTGCTTCCCACAAATAATACAATTATTAACTTTTTTCGACATTGGTATGGAGCAAGAAAAAAGTTTCCCCAACGGGGTACTTAGCTTTAGTGAAGACTTCGGTTCTGAAACTCAAACTCGAATATTTCAGGAGTCGTTCGACTGGCACTTGCGAAATGCTTCTGCTTCGGGCACCGTGTGGCAAGAAAGACTAAAGAAAATGGCGTTGGCTGCTTGTTTTATACCCCTGACATCATGGAAGAGGAGACAGCAACTGACGCAGGACCCAGGACTTTGGAATTCAGGCCGACTGAGGGCAACCTGCCAGCAGATTACCCAAATGTAATGACTGCAACAGTGAAACACGAATAACATCTTGTTTCTCTGGAGTGAGGTAGGCCATCTGGGAAGTTGTATTCAAGCTTGCTCCTAGGAATACAATTTGTTGGCAGGGTACTAAATGTGATTTCTTTTCATTTATGGTGTACCCCAGAGAAGTTAGTAATTTCTTTACAAATGCCAGACGGCTTAATAGTATGCCCTGGCTTACTGCCTGAATTAGACAATTGTCCAGGTATGGGTATATCTGAATATTTTTTTGCCTGCAAAATGCAATGACTGGAGCTAGGCACTTTGTGAATACCCTGGGCGCAGTAGATAAGCCAAAGGGCAGTGCAGAGAACTGATAGTACATGTAGCCTGCTCTGAAGCATAGGTATCTTCTGCAGGATTCCCTTTTTGGGATGTGCAGGTAGGCTTCCTTTAAATCCAGTGTTGCCAACCAGGCATTTTTGCCTAGCATGGGAAGCAGCTGATGAAGAGTTAGCATTTTGAATTTTGGGATTACCAAAAAAGTGTTTAGGATAGGCAGGTCCAGGATAGGATGCTAGGATTTGTCCTTTCTGGGTACCAGGAAAAGTCTTGAGTAGAAACCTTGCCTCCAGTCTTCTTCTGGGACAGGCTGAATAGCCCTAATGCTTAGCAGAGAGAGAACTTGCTTTTGACATCTGGCCACTGATTTGGGGGTAGGTCTGTCCAACCGTTTGGGGTTGGTAAGGAGGGGAATGAAATCTGTATCCTTGGAAAACTATATTTAAAACCCATTTGTCTTGGATAATGAGTTCCCAGTTTTTCTGCATGCAGGGCGATCTTTTCCCCATAAAGGAACAGTTAGTTGAGCAGGGCTTGGAAGGTTTAAAGTTAAGTCATTGTGACGGTTTACCATAGGGAGGTGTCTTACCACTCCCAGCTTTGGAAGTGGGAGCCCCCCCACTGCTTAGGCCTGTGAGTACCTTGGGACTGAAGCCTGGGCGTACTGCTGGTTCTGGGTTTGGACTGAGAAGACCTGGAAGAGGCAGGAAAGGACCGATTCTTAGAAGGCCAGTGCCTACTAAATCTGGGAGGCTGTACTTGCAGGAAATCTTTTAACTGTTTGCAGAGATTTAGCTTTTTCTTCCATCTTTTTAAGCACTTCTTCTGCTTTGTTGCCAAACAGGCGGTCTTGGTATAAGGTAGCATCCAGTAATTTAGCTTTAACATGATCTGGCAAAGATTGCTCCTTAAGCCAAGTATGCCTTCTAAGTACAGACCCAGTGACAGCAGCTCTGCAAGATGCCTCTAATGAATCAAAACCACATTGCAAAGTATGTTTTCCAAATTGTTCAGCAGAATGCAATCCTGTAATTCTTTATTTTCAGCACAGTCAGGAATCAACATAATTTTCTGTTTAAACAATCCAATAATATACTGCTGATACTTTAACATATGAAACTGGAAGTTTAAGGCCCTAATGGCCAAAGTTGCAGAAGTGTATACCTTCTTACCCCATCTGTCCAGGGCCCTGGAATCTCTATCAGAGGGGGTAGGGTTTTTGGCATGAGTAGCCTTAATGCCTTTGGGTCCCTGTGAAATGGTCTCAGGATCCACAGTAGGATTCTTAAAGAGGAACTTGTGAGAGTCAGGTAACCTGTAATACCTGTTAGGTTTTCTGGGAGCCGGAGGTAAAGAGTCAGGGGCCAGGCTAGATTCCGAGAAGGCATCATCTACAATGTCCAGTACAGGAGGGATAGCTAAAGGCCTTTGCTGAGGTAGGAGTAAGAATTCCCTAAGCCTCTTTTTGGAGTCAGAGTAATCCTGGCTTTCCCAGTGGAAATGCTCCCTAAGAGTATGCAAGGTTTCACCAAAATAGAAATCCTCTGGAGGGGAAGCAGAGGAAATGGAGTCCTCTGCATTGGAATCCTCATACTTAGATAAGGGCAACTCCTGGTCATCAGAGAAAACAGAAATTTCAAAATCCTGATCAGAAGAAAAATCAGTTCTAGGTTTCTTAGTGGGAGAAGGGTGGCTTCCCCAGATTAGAGTAATAAGGTCTTCAGCCATTCTTATCATTTGTTTTTTAGGCATAGGGGCCTGACCATGCGGTCTGGGTGTCGGTTTTCTAGGCAAGGATCGAGTTTTAGGACTTGAAGAAGAAGATGGCATTGGTTTAATATGCAAGTCAGTAGGCCTGAATACACCCTCAGAAGCCGGTGCCTGCACAGCGGCTCTGGACCCATCCAAGGTAGAGAAATCCGCAGGTTCCACAGTAGAAGAAGCATCTCGCGGCATACCGGACTCTGAATGGGTCTCAGTAGAGGCCTGCGAATCTGAAGTGGCGGGTATCAAGGGCTGCAAAAGCGCGTCACTGAGTACCGGCGAACTGGCGACTAGCTTAGGAGAAGCGTCGTCGGCAGCTTTGGACCTATGAAGTCTGTCTCTGTCTTTATCTTTATGTTTTTTCGGAATGTCAGTAGTCGGGTGGCTTACCAAAGCCATTTCTGGATAACTGAACCAAGTACCAAAATATTTAGATGCTAAAATTAACCAACAATGAATAGTTCGAGGTTTGCATAAAGCACAAAACCGACAGCGAGGTACATTGTGCTCTGGGCCTAAGCAAGGAATGCAGTACGAATGAAAATCTTTATGAGGTATTTGCTTTCCACAAGAAATACAATTGTTAACTGTTACTGACATTGGTTTAGAGCAAGAAAAAGGATCCCCAATGGGGTTACTTAGCTTAGTTAAAGACTTCGGATCTGAAACTCGAAAACGAATATTTCGACCGGCGCTTGCGAACTGCTTCTCCTTTGGGCACCGCACAGCAGGAAAGACTGATGTAATGGCGTCAGCTGCATGCTTTATACCCATGACTATCTGACGTCATGGAAGATGAGAGAGCAACCGACGCAGGACCCAAGACTTTGATAATCAGGCCGACTGAAGGCTACCTGCAAGCAGATAACCCAAATGTAATGACTGCAACAGTGAAAGACGAAGAACATCTCCCTCATGTTATGGAGGCTCACTCCAAAGTTAGAATCTTCAGGTGACAAAGTTGAAGCAAGGTTTTCATCAGACTTGAAGTCAACATATTACCCTGAAGAAATGTGGTCAACATATGCTAGCTCAGACTTACCAGAAGACTTCTGGGGGGAACTGCCCATCTTTCTTTTTCCAGGAAGAAATGGTCTCATTAGAGGCCTTGGCCATACACTTTGTTATCTGAGGGGACTGTGACTGTCTCTCATCTTTCAATGATTACGAGCCTTGTGGACTGTCAGAAAGTGACTGAGTGTTACCCAATACCCCTTTTTGTCTTTGGATGACGATTCTCCTTCCTACAAGGAAAATCAGGTTCAGCCTAACTAATGGATGCCATAGTGCATGAAGGTCACCAATGTTCCTTTTCCTTATCAAAACATTTTTCCAAGAGCTCAGCCTACGTTTTATAGCGTTGGAATTAAACAAGCAAAAAAAAATGTGTTAAAGTCCTGATAAGGGATTTATTTCCCAAATTTAGGCAAACATTCAACTTAGAAAAAGACATCTAATACAATTTAGACCTAGAAAAAGGCAAAACTGTTCCCCAATGGGTTACTTATCTATGAAAATTTAAGTAATCTCTTAGGAAGAAAGATGACTGTGAAGTATAATCAGGCACCAATGGCAGGAAAGAACTGAAAATATGGTCTGTCAGTATTTAGGCAGACCAAGGGATCCCACAGCAAGAAGTCCGAAGGAATTATTATTTCAATTCGAAATACAATCAACATCTTTGGAACCATAAGGGAACTGATGAACACAACCTCCAAGACATCCATGACTACAGCAAAATACAGTTGTGTAAGACCTTACCATAACAGTAGATGTCCTACTGATCACTGCTGCAGTATTCTTAACAGATGGGTTATAGCTCACTGAAGTCCATTCGGGGCACCAAAGCTTTACCTTTATATGTCTGGGAGATGACCTCAGCTTGTACGTTTTGGGTTATAAAAGCGGATGTACAGTAGATATAAAAAGTGTACACACCCCTGTTAAAATGACAGGTTTTTGTGATATAAAAAAATGAGACCACAATAAATCATTTCAAAACTTTTCCCACCTTTAATGTGACCTATAACCTGTACAATTCAATTGAAAAACAAACAAATCTGTTAGGGGAAAAAAATAAAAAATAAAAAACGTACAATAAGCTGGTTGCATAAGTGTGCACACCCTTAAACTAATACGTTGTTGAAGCACCTTTTGATTTAATTAGAGCATTCAGTCTTCTTGGGTACACACCTGCCATCAATTAAAGAGAACCCCAAATAAAGTTCAGCTGTCCTAGTAGGATTTTCCTGACATTTACTTAGTTGCCTGCTACAGCAAAAGCTATGGTTCGCAGAGAGCTTACAAAGCATCAAAGGGATCTCATTGTTGACAGATATCAGTCAGGAGAAGGGTACAAAACAATTTCCACAGCACTGGATATACCATGGAACACAGTGAAGACAGTCATCAAAAAGTGGAGAAAATATAGGACAACAGTGACGTTACAAAATTACAGTTGTGTACACTTACCATAAATGTAGATGTTCGAGTGTATTCACTGTTGCAGTCATCACACATGGGTTATCCACCTGCAGGTAGCCCTCAGTCGCCCGAATACCAGAGACTTAGTATTTCTGCGTCGGATGCTGTCGCTCCAAGACTGACATCAGGTCGTCAGGGGTATCAAAACAGGCAGCCGACCCCATTACATCAGTTTTTCTTGCCCCAAATGTCAGGAGCCCCCAAATAGGGAGCTAGTATATGGTGTGGAAACCACCACCAGTAAAAAGTAAATACCAATACCATTACGAATAGCCATAGAGAGGAGAGATAGAAAGAAAGAAAAACAGGGGGCTGGAGGGAGGGAAACCAGGACTGCAACAGTGAATACACTCGAACATCTACATTTATGGTAAATGTACACAACTGTACTATGTTCTTCGTGTTTCACTGTTGCAGTCATCACACTTGGGTTGATTCCCAAAACTGAGGAAGGGTGGAGGCAGTCAAGAACAGTTAGGGCTAGCTAGTAGGCCCTGCAAGTCTGCTGTAGCAAATCCTGCCCTGGATTTGGAAAAGATAGGTAAGTGATAATGCTTGGTGAAGGTGTGTACAGAACTGCAGGTTGCAGCTTCTAGAATGTCCCTGGTAGGGACTCCCCTGGGAAATGCTGTAGAGGTAGAAGTAGCCCTAGTGAAATGTGTTCTGACCCCTGAGGGGTTGGTTTTCCATGGTGCTTGTAGCAGAAATGGATGCAGTGTGCTATCCATTTGGAAATGGTTTGTTTAGAAATGGCCTTGCCCTCTGCCCCTGTTGCAAAGCTGACTAGCAGCTGGTCAGATTTTCTGAAAGGCTTAGTCCTATCAAGGCAGAACCTGAGCTGTCTGTGCACGTCCAAAGAGTGCAGGATCCTTCCCCTTAATTCTGACAGTTAGGGAAGAAGGTTGGAAAATGGATGGATTGGTTTAGGGCCACACTGGACACCACCTAAGGCACAAAGGATGGGTTAGTCCTGAGGGAAACCCTGTCAGCATGGAAGATAATAAAGGGTTCCACAGCCTGTAGCTCAGACACTCTTCTAGCTGAAGTGATGGCTAGAAGCAAGGCTGTTTTCCAAGAGATGAATTTTAACTCTGCTGAAGCAGCAGGTTGAAAAGAGGGAAGCGTGAGCTTTTCCAGTACAAAGTTAAGGTCCCAAGCAGGGGTGGGTGCTCTCTTTGGGGGCCTTAAGTTGTTTGCCTCTCTCAGGAACTGTTTGATGAGAGGGTGAGAAAACAGAGGTGGCTCAGTATTGTAATGAGCCGAAATGGCAGAGGCATGAATCTTAATGGAGGAGAAGGATAGGCCTATGTGCAGTAGCTCTGCTAGGTAATCCAGGATTAGATGTAAGAAGGGCACAGCTGTTTCCTTTCCTTTAGACTGAATCCAAGAACAATATCTTTTCCACTTTTCTGCATAGGATTTCCTAGTACTAGGCCTTCTGGCTTCAAGAATGACGTCCAGCACCTGTTTACTTAGGGTTGCTGGTGGAGTATTCAAGGAATAAGCCAGGCTGCAAGATTTAGGGTTTGTAATTGTGGATGCAAAATCTGTCCCTCCTACTGTGACAGCAGGTTAGGGGTCTGGTGTAGGTGCCAGGGTGGCACCGTTGTCAGGCTGCCCAGGAGTGGGTACCAGTGCTGGCGTGGCCAGTCCAAGGCAATCAGAATTGTCCTTGGCCTGTTTTCTTTTATCTTGATTAGTACTCTTGAGAGAAGGGGCAGAGGGGGAAAGGCATAGATTGAGAGGTTTTCCTATTGAAAGGATAGGGCATCCACTTTCCAGGCCTTGCTGTGAGGGTTCCTGGTGCAGAATTTGCTTAACTGGTGATTCTGGGGGGAGGCAAAGAGATCCACCGCTGGGGTCCCCCACCTCTGGATCAGGAGGTTGAAGGTGCTGGGCTCCAATTTCCACTCGTGTGGGTCTAGGAGATTTCTGCTTAAGTCGTCTGCTAGTGAATTATGTTTGCCTGGCAGGCATTGAGCTTGTATCTTGACTTGGTTGTCCAAAGCTGTGCTCCACAGAGTCATGGCTAACCTGCAGAGTAGGTAACAATGGGTCCCCCCCCTGCTTGTTTATGTACCACATAACTGCGGCGTTGTCTGTTTTTATCAGCAGTTGTCCTGGAAGGATTAGGTATCTGAAAGCTGTCAGAGCATTATGTACAGGTAGCATTTCCTTTTGGTTGATGTGCAGGAGAATTTAGCTTGGGCTCCAGTGGCCCAGAATGCATTTGCCAGCCATGTGGGCCCCCCATGCATAGTCTGATGCATCTGTGGTCAGGGTTTGGGTGGCGTGGGGTAGAGTAAAATGCAGTCCCTTGTTGTGGTTGCATGCTTCTGCCCACCAAAGGAACTCTGCCCTCAGACAAGGTATGACAGGAATGACTGTTTCCAGCTCCTGAGAATGTTGGCACCAAAGACTTTTTTAAGTACCATTGAAGTTTCCTCATATGCACTCTTGCATATGGAATTAGCAGAATACATAAGGCCATGAACCCTACGGCTTGCAGTATTTTTCTTGCAGTTAGCTGGGTTTTGGTGGCCATTTGCTTGAAGTAGTCTATCAGATAGACTTGTTTTTTCTGAAGTGAGAAATGCCATCTGGGAAGTTGTGTCCAAGCTTACTCCCAGGAATACAATCTTTTGACTGGGCACCAGTTGTGATTTCTTTTCATTGATGGTGTACCCCAAAGAAGTGAGAAGGCATTTTACAAATGCCAGTTGCTGAAGCAGCAATTCCTGGCTGTCCGCCTGAATCAGGCAGTCGTCCAAGTATGGGTAAATATGGATATTTCTCTGCCTGCAGTATGAAATGGCCGGAACCAGGCATTTTGTGAATACCCTGAGTGCAGTAGAAAAGCCAAAGAGAAGTGCAGAGAACTGATAACGCATAGATCCTGCCCTGAAACGTAGACATTTCCTGCATTAATCCCTGATGGGGATGTGCAGACAAGCTTCTTTTAAGTCTAGGTTGACTAACCTGGCATCCTTGGTTAGCATACGGAGAAGCTGCTGCAGGGTAAGCATCTTGAATTTTGGGATCACCAAGAAGGTGTTGAGAATTGAAAGATCTAGGACTGGGCACCAAGAGCCCTCTTTCCTGGGTATCAGGAACAGTCTAGAGTAGAAAACCCTGACCCCTCTGTTCTACTGGAACTGGATGAATAGCTCTGATGTTGAGCAGGGAAAGAACTTGGTTTTGAGCCTCTGCCCACTGGTTTGGAGGAAGGTCTGGAAACCCGCTTGGAGTTGGCAGTGAATGAAATTAAAATGTGTACCCCTGGGATATAATGTTGAGGACCCATTGGTCCTGAGTGATGGACATCCAGTTTTTTCCATGAAGGGCAAGTTTTCCTACTAGGGGCACAAGCAATTGGGCAGGGCTGGGAGGTAGAGTTGAGAAGTCATTGTGAACTTTTTCCATAGGGAGGTGGCTTACCACTCCCTGTTTTAGGGGTGGGAGAACTCCACTGCTTAGATCTCTGCATACACTGAGACTGTAGTCTAGGTGGTCTGTTTCCCCTGGGTCTTGTTTGGGAAGGCCTGGAGGGGGCTGGAAAAGACTAGTGTTTTGAAGAGCAATGCCTACTGAATCAAGGTGGTTGCACTTGTAAGAATTCTTTAACAGCTTGCACAGATTTAGCTTTTTCTTCCATCTTTTTAAGAACTTCTTCTGTTTTGTGCCAAACAAAACGTCCTTATTTAAAGGAGTGTCTAGTAATTTGGATTTGACATGATCTGGCAAGGTCTGCTCCTTCAGCCAAGCATGTCTTCTCAGTACAGAGCCAGTGACTGCAGCCCTCCAAGATGCTTCAAGGGCATCAAAAACCACACTGCAAAGTATGCTTACTAACTTGGTTTGCAGAATGCATAAGCTCTTGCAAATCTTTATTTTCTGCACAATCTGGGAATATTACCATTTTTTTGTTTAATGAGATCCATAATATGTTGCTGGTACTTCAGCATGTGAAACTGGGAATTCAATGCCCTGATAGCAAGAGTTGCAGAGGTATATGCCTTCTTACCTCATCTGTCCAAAGCTCTGGAATCCCTGTTCGAAGGGATAGGATTTTTGGCTGTAGTAGCCTTAATACCGTTAGGTCCCTGGGAAATTATCACTGGATCAGCAGTAGGATTCTTGAAAAGAAACTTGTGGAAATCAGGTACTCGGCAGTACCTGTCCGGTTTCCTAGGGGCCGGAGCTAAGGTTGTCAGTTTTCTAGGCGTAGTGCGTACTCTGGGCCTAAGAAACTCAGTAGTTTTGGCTAAAAAAGTTGTCGGCTTGATTTGAACATTGGTAGGTCAGAAAAAACCCTCAGAAGCTGGTGCCTGCACAGCAGCTCCGGACTCATCCAAGGTAGAGACATCCGCTAGTTCCATAGTCGAAGAAGCATCTTGCGGCATACCAGACTCCGAATGGGTCTCAGCAGAGGCCTGCGAATCCATAGAAGCGGGCATCAGGGGCTGCAAAGGTGCCTCACTGAGTACCGGCGGACTGGCAACTAGCTTAATGGAAGCATCGGCAGCAGTTTTGGACCTATGTGGTCTGTCTCTGTCTTTATCCTCACGTTTTTTTGGAAGATCGATATTCGGATGGGTTACCCAAAGCCATTTCAGAATACGGAGATCGAGAGTGAAAGAATTTAGCAAGAAAAATAGCCAGAATACAAATGGTTCGGGCATTAAACAAGGCACAAAACTGACAGTGAGGGACGTCGTGGCCTGGGCTTAAACAGGTGACGCAGTAAGAATGAAAATCTCTGTGAGGTATTTGCTTTCCACAGGCAAGACAATTGTTAAATTTTTCTGACATCGGTTAGAGCAAGAAAAATGGATCCCCAATGGGGTA